>NC_053027.1:479072441-479210000 GCF_003073215.2 Triticum urartu
GGATCACGGAGCTCCGGAGTTACTTAACACAAGGGACCCTGCCGGAGAAGGAGGAGGAAGCGGAGCGAGTGGCACGCCAGGCCACGGCATACTGCATCAAGGATGGAGAGCTCTACCGGAAGTGACCAAACGATGTATCCCTGCGCTGCATCCCCAGGGAGCAAGGGAAGGAACTGCTGGAAGATATACATGGCGGAGACTGTGGGCATCATTCATCATCACGGACCTCGTTGGCAAGGCGTTCCGCAGTGGGTTTTATTGGCCCACCGCGCTCAATGACGCCGTCGAACTAGTGAAAGCTTGTGAGGCCTGCCAGTTCCACGCTAAGCAGATCCATCAGCCAGCAGGGGGCCTGCAGACTATACCCCTTTCGTGGCCATTCGCAGTCTGGGGGCTGGACATTTTGGGCCGGTTTCCTCGGGCGACAGGGGGCTACCGCTAACTCTACGTCGCCGTGGACAAGTTCACCAAGTGGGCTGAAGCAGAGGCTGTCCGCACCATTCCCGCGGGCTCCGCGGTCAAGTTCATCAAGGGCATCGTGAGCCAGTTCGGGGTGCCGAACCTCATCATCACGAACAACGGTTCGCAGTTCACCAGTAACCTCTTCAAAACATATTGTGCTAACCTTGGAACGCAGATATGCTATGCTTCGGTGGCGCACCCCCGAAGCAACGGCCAGGCCGAGCGAGCCAACGCGGAGGTCCTGAGGGGCCTCAAGACCAGGACGTTCAAGAAGAAGCTGGAGGCCTGCGGCAGAGGTTGGTATGACGAGCTTCAGTCCGTGTTGTGGTCCATCCGCACAACCGCGACCAAGCCGACTGGAGAGACCCCGTTCTTCCTGGTCTACGGATCCGAAGTGGTCCTCCCTCACGAGGTCAGACGTCGCTCCGCGCGGGTCCTGGCGTTCGACGAGGCGCAGCAGGACGCCATGCGGGGGATGGACCTCGTGCTGGGGGAGGAACGTCGCTGAGAAACCGCGCTGCGAGCGGCGAGGTACCAACAAGCACTGCGGCGATATCACTGCCGCAACATCCGCCCCAGAACTCTCGAGGTAGGAGACCTCGTGCTCAGGCGGGTTCTCTCTAGGGAGGGGCTGCACAAGCTCTCTCCCATGTGGGAGGGCCCGTTCAAAGTTGTTCATGTTTCCAGGCCCGGCTCCGCGCGCTTGGAGACTCAGGAGGGGGCGCCAGTCCAGAACGCATGGAACATCCAGCACCTCCGGAGGTTCTACCCCTAAAAAGGCCCAGAGCCTGTGAAGCCGTCGCGTTTTGGAAAAGGCCCGGAGCGTGTGAAGAAGGCGAATGCCTGTGAAGCCGTCGCGTTTTGGAAAAGGCCCGGAGCCTGTGAAGAAGGCGAATGCCTGTGAAGCCGTCGCGTTTTGGAAAAGGCCCGGAGCCTGTGAAGAAGGCGAATGTCTGTGAAGCCATCGCGTATTGGAAAAGGCCCGGAGCCTGTGAAGAAGGCGAATGCCTGTCAAGCCGTCGCGTTTTGGAAAAGGCCCGGAGCCTGTGAAGAAGGCGAATGCCTGTGAAGATGTCGCGTTTTGGAAAAGGCCCGAAGCCTGTGAAGAAGGCGAATGCCTGTGAAGCTGTCGCATTTTGGAAAAGGCCCGGAGCCTGTGAAGAAGGCGAATGCCTGTGAAGCTATCGCGTTTTGGAAAAGGCCCGGAGCGTGTGAAGAAGGCGAATGCCTGTGAAGCCGTCGCGTTTTGGAAAAGGCCCGGAGCCTGTGAAGAAGGCGAATGCCTGTGAAGCCGTCGCGTTTTGGAAAAGGCCCGGAGCCTGTGAAGAAGGCGAATGCCTGTGAAGCCGTCGCGTTTTGGAAAAGGCCCGGAGCCTGTGAAGAAGGCGAATGTCTGTGAAGTCGTCGCATTTTGGAAAAGGCCCGGAGCCTGTGAAGAAGGCGAATGCCTGTCAAGCCGTCGTGTTTTGGAAAAGGCCCGGAGCTTGTGAAGAAGGCGAATGCCTGTGAAGCTGTCGCGTTTTGGAAAAGGCCCGGAGCCTGTGAAGAAGGCGAATGCCTGTGAAGCTGTCGCGTTTTGGAAAAGGCCCAGAGCCTATGAAGAAGGCCAACGCCTGTGAAGCTCGCCGCCCGTGACACTCTCACATAATAATAAGTTGGGGCTGTACACGCCCCGGAGTCTCAGGAGCGCAGGCCTCAGGCCTTGGGGCTCCCTCCCATGCCCAGTGGCAGCACTTAGCTTCGCGCTGGTGAGAAGACGTCGAAGACTAGATTAGGTGCCGGACGCGGCTTTTCATTTGCTTTCCGCAGTTGGCTTGTTCCTTCTGATTCGAGGTTTTATTGAAGTTGTTGCTGTCTTTGGCTTGTGGTTCTTCGACTTTTCGCTCTCCTGCCTCGATTTCTCTTTTGCAAGGCCTCGCGAGGGAACGGGGCAGCCGAGCGCCCTCGCGAGTGTTCCTACCCTAGTCATTCAAGGGTTTCGCGACCTGGGTCCATTGCGGGAGCACCCCTCCAGTCCGTGCCCCACGGGCTCTGCGACACGAACACAGGGCCTGGGTCGGTCGCCCCCCACGGCTGGGGCCGGGAGCTACCCACGCGTGGGCACGAAGCCAGAAGGCACAATAACGAAAGCAAATGATGATTAACAGCAATAACCCAAACACGCCCCCTCGGGGCTCCACACTATTGTCTTTTTGCGCAGGAAAAAGGAAAAGAAGGAACAAGTCTGGCGCAGCCCGCCTCACACCGGCCTGCAGGGAGGACTCGAGCCGCCCCAGGGGCTCAGGCGGACTCCCTCTCGCACTTCAACAAGGCGCGACGGCGGGCAGACATGCCACCACCCCCCAAGCAGATACAACGGCGTGGAGGCTGACCGCGGCCACCGCTAGAAGAGTCGCCGCTTGAAGAAGAACCGGAGAAGCTTGAGGAACCCTGAGCACCGCCAGGCATGCGAGCGTTGTCCTCTCCATCGTCGTCGTAGCTGGGTTCCCAGCCACGATCGTCATCCCCAGGGCAGCACCCCGCGCGGCGACCATCTTCCCCAAACACCCTCACATAGAGGGTGGCATCGCCGTCAAACTTGAAGTGCAGGGTGCACCCACACCTCAGGCCACGCGCGCGGGCAAACGTCTGCCAACCGCGGGCCAAGGCCAGGCTCCCAGCTGCGGAAACCTCCAGTGAAGCCCATGAGGCCCGGCTGCAGCAGCCGTCAGCCTGGAGCCAGAGGTCGCCCGGGGCACCGGCCGGAAGCTCGCCGAGGAGGAAGCGAGGAAGTGGAAGCCGGGTGCTAGTCGGCTCCGCCGACCACACGACGAACTCCGGCAGCACCTCTGCAGCGCGAAAGCGCGGCCTAGGGGGATGCGCGACCAAAGCGCGCCCCCCGGCCGCAGCAGTCCGACCGTCACCATGCTGGGCATCATCTCCACGGCCACGGGGAGCTGCCGTGGAGGCCATAGGATGCTTGCGAGGGCGCCCTCGGCCGCACTTGGGTGGGGAAGAGGCAGGCTCTACCTGGTGAGCCTTCCCCTTCTCTACGGCCGAGAACCTCCTCGCCGGGGCCATGAAGAAGAAGGAGAAGCAAGGGGGAATGAACTGGAAGGGCGCGCGCCAATCCGTACTTATAGCCGGCGAGGGCCAACCGTCGGCCCCCACTATCACAGGTAATCATGACCCGCTTTGCATGCAGGGACTTGTCCAGTCCGTGCAGTTGCTGAGGCGCCATGGGGAAGTGGAGACGCCCACGTCCAATAAACCGCCACGCGGCGCCCAAGACCGCAGGCTGTTAGGGCCCGCGGCGCTTCGCTCTTGCCCTTCCGCCTCCCCGCACGGCCAAGTCTGGGCGCGCCTTGGGCCCGGGGGCTACTATCGGGTTCTGGGAATGGGGGTCCCCAGACTTGCCTGCCTGCGGCCTGCGGCGTGGCTCAAAAGGGGGCCCAGCACGGCCCATCTTCATCAACACAAACCCAAGACCCTCGCGAGGGGCCAAGCCTCGCGGGGCGGACGACACGGAGCTTCCTCAGGCACGGCCTCACCAGGCTGGCTCACGAGGGGGCGGAGAGATCAAGGCGGGGTACCTCACGAGGTGCCCGTGATGCAAGCCATGACGACCAAGGGCGCCAGGCGGGTGCCAGCCCGCGCAGTGTCCTCCTTTCCTCTTTGGTGCAAAGGGGGCAAGCGCAGCCGCGGAGTACCGAGGCATCAGGCAAAGGTTGCCATTTCGGTGCAACAAGACCAAGACCAGGAAGACTGCAAGACGGAGGTCATCGTGGAGCCCAGGACGGCGTCACCACCAGAGCTTTGTGCAGGCGAAGACTACTTTTGTCAGGGTAGCTAGTACTAGCTGTCCCCCTTCAAATTAGCCCGCCATTGTTGGCTCCCTTCCCGCTCGATATTTGGGAAGAGAACCAGGGCCTCTATGAATAGGACCAGCCACCCACAGAGCAAAGGGGGGATCGGAAAAGGAGGTTCTTTAGAGAGGGGGTTCGATCAGAGAGAGAGAGAGAGAGAGAAGGGTGGCTGAACTCCTCCCAGCAGTTCTTCACCCCAGCCAAGAACAGACCCTCGCGAGGCTGTTCTTCCTTGTATCATTCGTCATCATCAGCCCAAGAGGCAATCCACCACGCCACACACTGGAGTAGGGTATTACACCACAACGGTGGCCCGAACCAGTATAAACCATGTGTTCCTTGTGTTGTTGTTTCCATAGCTTAGATCTTAGCGAGGCGGAGGGGTGCAGGTAGGTAGGAAGCGAAATCTCCGCACGCACCCCAGTGTTTGAACTTCAAGGGTCTGCCGGAACCTGAAATCCGACAGCGGGGCCATCCTCCACGCCGGCCAGCGGCTCCTCCAAGCCGCTCTCGTAAAGCGTCTTCAGCGCGGCACGAGCCCTCTTCTCCATCTTCGCGAAGGCCACCCGATCCTCCGCCAGGACCTTCGCCTTGGCGTCCATCTCGGCCCTCTCCGCCTGCAGCGACCGCTCCAGCGTCTCCAGTTCGCCATGGCGGTCATCGAGCTTGGCGTCCCGGTCCTTGACGGCAGCCTCCCGAGCATTCATCTCCTTCTCTTTCTCCTGGCGGCCGTGGATCTCCTAGGCGAGCTCATCGCGCAGGCCTTGCAGCTCGACCTCCAGCTCCTTGTAGCGAGCCTTGGCAGCCGCAGCGTCGCCCAGGGCAGCGTCGTGGGTGGCCTTGGCTTGGTTGGTGGCCTGCTTTTCCCCATCGAAGGTCGCCACGACCTGGCTCAGCGCTGCTCGTACAGAGGCAGCAGAACGGGCCCAGCCAGAAGCTAGCTCCAGGGGCCTGGCCGCTAGGTGAAGGTCCGTGCTAAGAAGATCCTCCCGCAGCTGGCTCAGTTCGCTGGCAACCTGGTCCAGGACGGCGGCAGAGGAAGCAGAAGAAGCGGGAACCGATGGAGTAGGCGAAGAAGACGGCGGTGTGATCACATCTTGGCAGGAAGGAACCCCCTGGGCCTTGGTCGCCCCGGCTGCAGCATCGAGCGCAGTCGACTCCAGGGTCAGCGGGGCCACGGGGGCTGACTCCTCGCCAAGGCGTCCCAGTCGGCCTCGCGAGGATGATCGGACCAAGGAGGCGCGAGCCGCGCCATCTTCCTCCCCAGCGGACGAAGGCACCGCCCCGGCAGATGGACTCGCCCCAAGCGAAACCGCAGAAGCCCATCTCAACCACTTCGCCGCAGGCGCCGGCCTGACAAGAGAGTATGGACGTCAAGCCTCGGTGGCAGAAACCAAGCAAAGCGGGAATCAAGCACTTACTGGTCATCGCTCGCGGACCCAAGCAACTTCCAGCCGAACTTGAAGCCCGAGAGCCTACAGCTTGGGTCAGCCTCGGGAGGCCCGGAAGCAGAAGCCACGTCGGGAGGGCTGGGGCTAGCTTCAGACCGCCCAGGGATCGGAGCGGACCCTGGGGGAACCAGCCTTGACCTGCCCTTCCTTGTGACCAAGGGAGAGTCCTCCCCTCCTCGCCCGGCGCCGGCATCATCGTCATCCGGCATGGAGCGGAGGGCCCGAGACCTGAGCCGAGGGAAGGACTCCCTTGACTCCTCGCCAGTCGCCTCAAAGACGGACTCTTCCTCCTCCGCCTCTTCTTCCTCCTCACTCTCGCTGGAGCTGCCAGAGGACACGTCCACCATCGCCAGCGCCGCAAGATCCTCGGGAGCTACCGTGGGCACCAGCCCCTCACCGTTGAAGGTGGGCATGGCGTTCACCACCTACTCCCAGTCGACGCAAAGGAACATGGGGACGGGGGCGCCCACCGGCTTCGCCACATCTCCTCCAACCAAGGAATGGAGGGCCGCGACCAGATTCTCATCGGTCAGGGCCTCAGAGCTTAGGCGCAAGGCGGCGTCCGCTGCCCCAAGCCTCCACAATGGGAGCGAGTGCTCCTAGAGCGGAGCCACCCGGTGCTCCAAGAACTCCCTCGGGAGCGTGGCTCCAGTCAGCTTCACCATCCCCAAGTTGCTTGGCCTCAGGTCCGCGTCCATCCTCTTCAGCACCGCCCTCACGCGGGGGTCGACGAGCTCCGCGCGGGACCACGCATCGACGGCCTTGGGCTGCCCTGTAGGCAGCACCAGACGGGGGTGGAGGCGCTCGACGTCCACCATGACCCACTTGCTCCGGAAGCCTTCGATCCTCTTCCCAGGCTTCGAGATGGCATTGGAATTGGAGTATGTGATGAAGCTCGCACACGCGGAGACATGGACACCAGAAACCCGGAGGGAAAAATAGTGACGCAACAAGGCCACCGATGGCTTTACCCTGACGTGAGCCTCACAGTAGTAAGCAAAAATCGCCAGGAGAAGAACGGAGTTGGGGAGGAGGTGCAGAGCCTGCAGGTTGTACTGGCAGAGAACAACAAAGAAGAACTCAGAGAAAGGAGGCACCAGACCGGCGACAATGGCGCTCACAAAGAGCGGATAGAAGGTGCTCCCCTTGGCTTCAGGCTGGTCGGAGCCGTCCTTGAGCACAGTCGCCCCCTTGCTGCCCTGCGCCACTGTCATCAGGCGCGTAAGGGCGAGGTTCTTCTCTGACAGGTTCGGGGAATCCAGGTCCGGTGAGTACCAGGCCTCGGTCGGGGACTTGCGAGGCGCCATGGTGTGCCGGATGAGAAGGATTGAGACAGATCTGGAGGATTTCGGAAGCAAGAAGGAGGAGAGCGAGAAAGGGGATCTGGAGCGAGGCGAACGAGAACAAGGAAAGTAAGTCAGGCCCGGGCACCTCTTATGTCAGATGGGCAGTTGCCAAGGCGTCGTGGGGACCGCATACGCCCACGTCGAATCAATTGCCACGCAGCGCCCAAGGCCGCAGGCAGTTAGGGCCTGCGTCGCTTTGCGCTTGCCCCTTCGCTTTCCTGCTAGGCCAAACCCGGGCGCGCCTTGGGCGCAGGGGCTACTATCGGCGTTCTGGGTACGGGGGTCCCCAGACTTGCCTGCCTACGGCCTGCGGCGTGGCTCAAGTGGGGGCCCAGCATGGCCCATCTTCATCAGCTCAAGCTCAAGACCCTCGCGAGGGGCCAAGCCTCGTGGGGCGGACGACAGCAAGCTTCCTCAGAGGCAGCCTCATCCGGCAGGCTCGCGAGGAGGCGGAGAGATCAAGGCGGGGATACCTCGCGAGGAACCCGTGACACAAGCCATGACGATCGAGACCAGGCGGGCGCCGGCCTGCAGTCCTTGTTTCCCCTTTGGTGCAAAGGGGGCAAGCACAGGTCGAGGCATTGGGCAAAGGTTACCATTCCGATGCAACAAGACCAAGACTAGCGGAGCGGCAGGACGGAGGTCACCGTGGAGCCCAAGACGGCATCATCGCCAGTGCTTTTGGCAGCCGAAGACCACCTTTGGTCAGGATAACTTGTACTATATGTTCCCCTTCAAAATGGCCAATTGTTGGCGCCCTTCCCGCTCATTATTTGGGGAGAGGCCCAGGGCCTCTATAAATAGAGCTAGCAACCACAGAGTAGGAGAGAGCCAGAAATCTGGTAGAGCCCTAGTAGGGAGAGAGAGAGGTGACTGAACTCGCCCTAGCGGTTCATCGCACCAGCTCAAGAACACTTCTCGCAAGGCTGTTCTTCCCTTTGTACTGTTCATCATCAGCCCCTGAGGCAATCCACCACACCACACACTGGAGTAGGGTATTACACCACAACGGTGGCCCGAACCAGTATAAACCTCGTGTCCCTTGTGTTGTTCGTTGTTTCCAGCTTAGATCACGCGAGGAGATTGGACGTAGATCGGTAGGGGAGAGATCTCCGCGCACACCCCAGTGTTCGAACCTCAAGGGTCTGCCGGAACCCGAAATCCAACAAAATCCATGATTGACATAGGCTGCTTGCACGTATGTTTGAAATTTTGAATAAAACGGCCTAACAGGATTGGCGGGCAACCCCTTCAACCAAGTACGAGCCGGCCCTTCTAACATCATGATGAAATACGTAGCACACGCAACTTCACTAACATCCAGCATTTCCATGGCCATCTCATAACTTTCAACCCAAGCCTCAGGAGGTTGATCTGCTGTGTAATTAGGCACCTTGCAAGGACCCTTGAAATCCTTGGGCAAGCGCTCGTTACACAGAGCTGGCACTAAACAGGGCACGCCAAAGGTCTTAGAGGTTACGCCTGTTTCCACTAAGGTTGTCGGCTAAACCGAAGACTGTCAATGAGCCGCTTGCTGAGCCGCCAGCTCGGCCTCCTGATGTGCCCTGCCCTGATCCACCAGGGCCTGAGCATTGGCACCGCCGCACGTTGGGTTATGGTGCTGTTCACTACTTGAGACCGCTGGTTCGTCAATGTGCCTGCTGTAACTCCGGCTTGGCCGAGGGGTTGAGTGGATCCGCTCGCGACTGTAAGAATAAGCCACCTGCTGAGCCACGATCGTCTGAAGAAGTTCCCTGACCCGTCGCGGACTCGTCTTCAACTGGTAGAGTTGCCAATCGTGATGCCACAACAATCATATTGTCCAAAGGGTTAGAATAATGATCTGGTGGAGTCGAAACATGTTTAGGCGGAATATTGTTCACGCGCGGAGAGTCCATCGTGTGTGGCTGAACCGGTGCTTCGGCTCCAAGCGCTTCGACCATCCGGTTTACCACCGATGGATCACTGGTCCCTGCTACAGGCGTGTTAAAGAGGTTTCTTGGCTCATAAACCGAGGACAAATGACGCCGGTGTCTCCTTCTCATGACCTCATTTGAATCGGCTTGGATCCGCTGTGCCTGTGCATCCAAAACGGCATGTTCTACAGCCATCCTGGTGTTCTCAGCCACCAAGTCTTCCTTAGCTTGAGCTATCTCATCCCGCAACTTAGCCACATCCACCTTGTGCTGATCTTGGTTGTCCGGGGTTACATCCACCCCCATCAAAGTCGCCAGTGCTTCTAACAATTCGGTGAGAACTTGAGCCGGCGGGCGTATAGAGCCACCAGCACCAGCCGCCGTCGTAGCCATCGAACTAGAGGTCATGGCTGTGGCGGTTGATGGACCAAGCACTGGTTGTGTACCACCCATGAAAACTGCAACCTTGTTCGGCGGCTCGCAGGGGCCCGGAATACTGTCACCATCAGAATAGCCCCCAAGCCAGCCATCCCTGAAGTTGATACAATGAGTTGGTCTCGCCTGTGGACGACTCCCCATCAGAATAGATGGCCGTCTCACCGCCAGATACAGATCCATCCTCAATTTCCGCCCCATGGAAAAAACCAACAAAGGCACGCTTCATGACGGGTTGAACCCGGGTAGGCCGTGCACACTGAGCCGTCTCGATGATGTCGGTGTGGATGTCCGGCTCAGGGCCCGGTTCGCCGATCTCGCCGATGAAGACATGGAGCTGAAGGTGACCTGGTACCCGTACTCGCTTGAGACGGCCTCAGGGCCCCAGCCTGCATCATCGATGTAGAGCTTGCCGCGACGACTCTTGGTCATCCGTCCCACAACATACCCCTTGATCCTTTCGAAGTTGCCCTTCAAGAACTCAAAACCATCGTGCGTGAGCCCCACGGTGGGCGCCAACTGTCGTGGAATTGTCATGGAAGATATCCTAGCGGAAGGACTTAGTCGTGGAGCCATCGCAACTAGCTTAGCTTAAAGGGGTTAAATGGGACAAAGGACACATGAGTTTATACTGGTTCGGCCCCTTGCGGTGAAGGTAAAAGCCTAATCCATTTGAGTTTGTATTGCTTGGGTTTCGATTACCAGGGAGCGAATACGCTTGACCTAGCTTTCGATCTCTCTTGTTTCTTGTCCTGAACCGTCGCCGGGTCGTCCCTTTATATACACAGGTTGACACCCAGCGGCTCACAGAGTCCCGGCCAGCTCATACACAACGTGTCCGGCTCGGTGACTAATTACACATGCCTTATACTACAAGTCATACATATATGGCGGTTTACCCCTCCGGGCCTTAAGCCGCCTTTGAGTTTTCGGCCTCTAATAAGCCTGCTTCGTGAACCGCCATCTTCATGGGCTTTGTCCTAACAAGCCACCAGCGGTATAACCTGGCCCCTCCTGGGCGGGTCATACCCAATAGTTATATCCCCAACCGAGTTGGTATGATAGATTACCTAGTGGTGTCATTTGGTGATCGACCATTCCACGGTGAATACACAAACATTTGGTGTCTCCTTTGTAGCAACTGGCCTATTGTAAATTTGTAATGCATGAAGAGCTTGTGGCCTTCAAATAAACGAGTAACCAAAAGCATTTCGGGGACACCTCGAGAAACTGTCCAAGCATGGAGCTCTCTGCATGGCTCATCTTGCTAGTGTTCTTGCGCAGGCTTCTGTCATGCTGGCCAATACAAATGTGCAAGACTGTATGTATCTCTTGCCTCTTCTTTCAGTTCGGGTCGCTGCAGTGTCAATTTGCTCACCATGTTCTTCCTGTCTTTCTGTGTTTGCAGCTGTTAGCCTCAATGGGATCACAGCTTCTTGGGACACCAAACCATCAAACTGGGATGGAAATTATCCATGTGGCGACAACTGGACCGGGATAATTTGCACCTAGGACCGGGTCACATCTGGGTTAGCATCACACCATAGATTTTTATATAAGCCAGAGCATTTGTTTCTGAACTACCCGTTGCATAGATTTATAAAGTTTAGAGCATGGATTATTTGTTGACTTGCTTGCTCTCTATGCTTTCTCTGCAGAATACTTCTTGGTAGCAGTTTTACAGGTGAAATACCTACAGAGATTGGCCAGCTATCAAATCACATATCTCTATAAGGAGGCAAAACTTATATACACACTTGCTGAACATTTCTTGTCTGGAGTACATAAATGCAAGTTCTGAACTTCTCTTTCTCTACTACCATAAAAATCTGACTTGGTGATGATGGTGTGCCAGTCATATGTTATTTTAGATCGTCAGATCTTCATCTAACGAATCCAAAGGAAGGCATGGCATTTTTGCAAAACACCACCCGCCACTGAGGCCAAATTTGCACTGAACTCCTTTATCTGTCCCCGTCCAACCACCCCAAGAGAGAATAGCCAGAATACCACTTGTGGAAACCACAAGTGCCAAAATACCACTATAAGAAACGGAAGTGCCATAATAGCACTCAAGTTCAGGTTCTTCGTACCCAAATAGCACCACCGTCTATTGTCAAACGGATTCTGTTAGTCAACAATGGATGGAGCTGTCAGTTTTTTCTACCTTACCAAAAGTACCCTTCATCCTATCTCTGAGCGTGTGCGCTGCTGCCTTGGTCAAACATGGCCAGAGGTCTAGCCACAGCTGCTGTACGCGGCATCCGGCCACCCTATTGTTGTATCACGCCATTCCCAACGACATGGAGCTGCCGCTCTGCAGCACCTGCGTGCCGCCACGCCCGGCAGAGCAGTCGCAGCCAAGTCGCCTGCTGCGCAGCTGCTCGCGCGTGCTTCACGGCTCCAACTCGCTGCCCTCCCGCGTCCACTGGCCAAAGACGTAGTCCTCCTGCTCCAGCGTCGGTGGATGTAATAGCAGCACGCGCTGGGCATTCGCCGAGAACGACGCATGCATGGGTTGCCATGGACGATCTCCTCTAACCTCCTGCGTCGCTCACCATGGCCACACCCAACAGCTGGACGCCCACGGCCTTCCCCAACAGTTCCCGGTTCCCCGACCCGACCTCCCTCACATGCACCCCCACCGCATGTAAAGGGCAAAACTGTATTTTTACTCATCTGTAGTCTCAATTAGCTCATAGTGGTATCTTGGCATGAAAATTTTCAAGTGAGTGCTATTCTGGCACATTGGTTTTTCATAGTGGTATTTTGGCACTTGTGGTTTTCACTAGTGGTGGTTTGGCTATTGGCTCCAACCCCAATGCCTCCCCACAACCGCCCATCCCATCTACATACGTCCTCGTCCTCGACATCTAGAAGTCTAGAACCTTCCACGCCGCCGCCCCTCCAATCGGCCACATGAGCCCTGATTTCCCATGCCGCCACCCGCATCTCAGCCCGGTCTAGGACGCCCTCTCCTGCCCATGCTCTTTTGCGCCTCTGCCCCATCCAAAGACTACCCCGCCGTCCCGAGCTTGCCCAGGAAGCTACTGCAACTACACATGAGATGCTCGATTTTGCTGCACTCCATGCATGAGAGTGCAAGTTCTCAGATCTGGTGGAGGTCGCCTGAATCTCAAGGCAAGCTCATCCCTCCGTTGTCCCGAGCTCGTCCAGAGGATGCCACCACCACTGCACGTGAGGTGCTCGACACCTAGCCTAGCCGCGCGTAGGAGGATGCACCACTTGTCGATCTGGTCCAAGCGGCCCCAATCCCAGCGTCAACATGTCTCGCCGCTACCAAAATTTAATAGGAGAAGCGAAAGATCTCTCTCTCCTCCATGTGGCTACTCCCACCTCGCCCATGGCTAGGACTAGGGGCACAATTGAGGCAAAAGAGCTCCGCACACCCATTTGCTACGCCTGAACCACCGCATTCTCGGAACCAAGGCTCTGTCCTCTCCTTTTTTTTGACACCTGGCTCTGTCCTCTCCTTCACCCTCCCAGCCACATAGAGTCACCATTGTCATCACCATCGATCCTCTAATCGAGGGAGGGTCAATCTCCAACAACATCTTCACCATCACCATCTTCTCTCAAACCCTAATTCGTCTCTTGTATTCGATCTTGATCCCAAAACCTCAGATTGGTACCTCTGGGTTGCTAGTAGTGTTGATTACTCCTTGTAGTTGATGCTAGTTGGTTTATTCGGTGGAAGATCATATGTTCAGATACTTAATGATAATTAATACTCCTCTGATTATGATTATGAACATGCTTTGTGAGTAGTTACGTTTGTTCCTGGGGACATGGGAGAAGTCTTGTTATAAGTAATCATGTGAATTTGGTATTCGTTCGATATTTTGATGAGATGTATGTTGTCTCTCCTCTAGTGGTGTTATGTGAACATCGACTATATGACACTTCACCATTATTTGGGCCTAAGGGAAGGCATTGGGAAGTAATAAGTAAATGATGGGTTGTTGGAGTGACAGATGCTTAAACCCTAATTTATGCGTTGCTTCGTAAGGGGCTGATTTGGATCCATACGTTTCATGCTATGGCTAGGTTTATCTTAATTCTTATTTCATAGTTGCGGATGCTTGAGAGGGGGGTTAATCATAAGTGGGAGGCTTCTCCAAGGAAGGGAAGCACCTAAGCACCAGTCCACCACATATCAAATTATCAAAGTAACGAACGCGAATCATATGAGCATGATGAAAACTAGCTTGACAGTAATTCCCATGTGTCCTCGAGAGCGCTTTGCTTTATATAAGAGTTTGTCCAGGCTTGTCCTTTGCTACAAAAAGGATTGGGCCACCTTGTTGCACCTTGTTTACTTTATTTACTTGTTACCCATTATGATTTATCTTATTGCAAAACTATCTGTTACCGATAATTTCAGTGCTTGCAGAGAATACCTTGCTGAAAACCACTTGTCATTTCCTTCTGCTTCTCATTGGGTGTCGGTGTCAAAACAGGCAGATCTTAGGTAGGGGGTCCCGAACTGTGTGTCTAAGGATCGAAGCTAACATGAGGCAAGGGACACGATGTTTACCCAGGTTTGGGCCTCTTGATGGAGGTAAAACCCTACATCCTGCTTGATTGACTTTGATGAGTATAGGGGTTACAAGAGTTGATCTACCTTGAGATCGTGATGGCTAAACCCTAGATGTCTAGCCTGTATGATTATGATTGCCTCTATGGACTAAACCTTCTGGTTTATATAGATGCCAGAGGGGGCTACGGTCTGTACAGAGTCAGTTTACAGAGAAAGGAATTTTCATATCTGAATGCCAAGCTTGCCTTCCACGCCAAGGAGAGTCCCATCCGGACAGCCTTCTATCTTGTATCTTCATGGCCCACCAGTCTGGCCCACATCACATAGCCCGGACGCTCGGGGACCCCCTAATCCAGGACCCCCTCAGTAGCCCCTGAACCAGGCTTCAATGACGATGTGTCTGGCGTGCAGATTGTCTTCAGCATTGCAAGGCAGGTTCCTCCTCCGAATACCCCAAAGTAGCTGAACAAAAGAACTATATCCGGCTCTATACAATCTATTACAACCCTGAATCTCAAGGGTGAAACACTCACACAAAATAAGTCACATCCACCGACAACTTTTTCGGCGAGACATTATGTTCTGACTTTATCATTATTTTGAACCATTTTGTGGCCTCCCGCTCCGCGCCTCGAGGCACGGCCTCTATCGACATGTCTTGTAAAAACTTAGACCATATCCCCTTATTGCGGGATTCTCATCAGTATGGGCTGGGGAAATCCAACCGTGTCGTTCGGACGACCCCTTGGGAATAGGCGAATTTTAAGGCCGGGGAGGAGGCACTTGACATTCACTGCCTTTATAAAAGGATAAGGATCTATCCCTCTTCCCTGCACCTTCCTCCCTTCGTGCTTCCTCGAGCTCCAGCGCCCCAATCCCAAGCTTTTCCCTTCACCCCCACTTCTCCAGCCATGGCTGGATCCAGTTCCCAGGGCAAGTGGATGGCCTCTTCCGTAACGGAGAAGGACATCAAGGATCTACGGGAAGTGAGGTACTTGACGGCGGAGATCACGCACAGGCTTCCTACCCCAAGGCAGGTCATCCCTACCCCAAAGTCTGGCGAAAGGGTGGTATTTATCCCCCACTTCCTCCGAGGACTCGGGTTTGCCCTTCATCCCTTCGTCCGAGGTCTCATGTTTGACAATGGGCTGGATTTCCATGATCTGGCCCCAAATTCCTTCCTTCACATCTCGGCGTTCATCGTCGTGTGTGAGGCATTCCTCCGTGTTACCCCACACTTCGGCCTGTGGCTCAAGGTCTTCCATGTGAAGCCAAAGGTGGTCGACGGTCAACACGCCGAGTGCGGCGCCGCTATGGTGAGCAAGATCCGCCGTGTTACCTAGCCCAAAGGGACATTTGTGGACACAGTAAGGGTATAGCAGCAGGAGTGGTTCTACATCACCGGACCCTGCGGCACCAAGTGGGCGGCCGCTCCTGCTTTCAGATCCGGTCCCCCGCTGCGATTTCCATCTTGGACCAAGAAAGGTCTAGACTGGGGATCCTCTGACGAGGTGTTGATGTTGCAATAATGCATCAAGAGTATGATAGAAAAGGACATCACCCTTGCCGATGTGGTTCAGGTGATGCTTATCCGTGGAGCTCTCCCCTGCCAACGACGGCCTCTCAACATGTGGGAGTTTAATCCGGAAGGGCCACAAACCCTGAACGATTCTTTGGCATGATGCACAAATGGATCTGGAAGCTGCTCTTCAAGAATCAGAAGACGTGGCCACGGACGTTGGACGACACCGGCCTCGACTGCAACAATCCGGCCTCCCCAGTAAGTGTTAAATTTCCGAACATTACCTAGTTCGTCAATCTTTAGGGAGGGGTACAGAAAATTATGCCTCTTAAATAGGGCTGGATAAAGAAAATGAAGCAGATCAGATGTCTGGCTCCACTCCCCGAAGACTCAGCCAAACCTCTGTTAATGAGGATGCTGGTCCCGGCGCCCTACCAGGCGCCGGTAAAGGAAGACAAGAAGAAGGGCAAGGAGGCCTATGATGGCCTCCACCACGAAGGTACTTCGGGCACTATGTCCGGAGGGACCGAGGCTCCTTCCTCCCACGAGGAAGATGAAGGCGAGGAGGAGGGGGAGGAGGAAGAAGAGAGCCCCTCCCTCAAAGGGAAAAAGGCGGCCTCTGCAGATCCGGAGGAGGCAGCATCCAAGAAGAGAAGGATATCCTTTTCGGACGACTCGGATTCGGACGCCGAAGCAATCCCCAAGCATCACCCCCGGACCAAGCCTATTGCCGCATCATAAGAACCTAAGGATGCTTCACATATTTTCAATCCTTTATGAATTGTGAGAATAATATTAAATCATGTGTTTCAGTCCGGCCCGCGATCTCCCTCAACAATCCTCCTCGTCGGGGGATTTGCTGCCGGAGATGATGGAGAGCGGGACGCCTCCGCAAGTTTCCTCGCCCCCTAGGGAGGATGACGTCGAGGTGTCATCCCAGAGGATTTCTCCTGACCATCGAGAAGTGCAGGGGATCATCAATACGGCACCGGAGGGTAATACCTCGGCCGTTGAGGACACGAGGGGCGCGACCCCCGTGAAGACCGGGGATGGGGGCCCTAGATTGTTCGACCCCCAGCCGAATACTGCTCCAGAGGCAGGTCCGGAGTTGAGTGAGCGATCCCCTGCAAGAGAGGGGGGAGCGCCTATTCTCGCGATGACCTCCATGAATCCGGAGGCACCAAACATGTTGAGGGACGAACTACGGAGTGCGTCCATCTTAGAGGAGCACCGTACCTTGATGGGTACGGTGGCTGAGTAGATTCAGTCCGCTAAAAGCGGGCTAAATGAAGCCTTTACGAGCCTTCTAACAGGCTTCGAGGTATGCGATGTAATGTGTTTAGCCACTTTCCATATGGAAAATATGTCTGTGTATTGATAGTAGCCCCTAATACTCTATCGGCCTATGAAGAAGGGCGAACAGGGGATATATATATACATATATATATATATATATCTGCACGAACTAACATACTTATTGGGCTGACAAAATAGGCTTCACTGTTAGCGGCAACCGCCCAGGCCGCGGAGGTTTCTGAACTGAAACGGCAACTGAAGCAGGCCGATGATGACATTGTCCTTATTAACAAACGGCTTGACGAGGCACAAGGTATGCTGCAAACATCCCGTTTGTGCCTATATGAATGCGTGAATGCGAAGTTGAAACTTGGACTTTGTTATGTGTGAAAGTGCAGGTGGCGCTGCTAAGGTTGAGACCCTCAGGGGTGAACCTGCCCGGGCCAAGGAGGAGAGAGTGAGCAATGTGGCCGCTGATAAAGCGGCTGCAGATTTGAAGGACGAACAGGCCACCCGACGCCAGGTCAAGGAGCGGGTATCTGTAGTAGAGCAAGAGCTCAAGGACGCTGCCCTCAAGTGCAAGTCCCTCGAGGAGGAGAATAAAGCCAAAGCAACCGAGCTCACCAAGGCCCTTGAGGAGGCCAAAGAGGCGCGATCCGAATCTAGGGCGGCTCACGAGGAAGTCCGGCAGGCCGGACAGATAGCGGCTGGTAAGCCCTTTCTTTTACATACTAAGTTTGGCGATCGGAGATATGCCTTGCTTAATCGACTGTGGAGTTCTCTAGACATCTTTGTGGATCTTCTGAAGAGTGGCGCTGACGCCACACAATTCTTCCAGGCTCAGGAGGGACATGCGACGGAGAAGCTGTTCTGGTCACAGTTCGCGGCGCGGGAGCGTCCAGCGCTCCTGAACGACCAAATGGCACAGTGGGCCGAGCTGCATAAGATGTCCAGAGTGGCCATGAAGGATGTCATAGTTCGGCTATGGCCAGCCGAACCCATTCCGAACAGTTATTTTTGGCCTGGTGCAGCGACTTGTCGATGCAGTGCCCCGAATCGACGCAATCAAGCGGTCGGTGTGCATAGAAGGTGCACGGATGGCCTTCGCCCGCGTCAAGATGCACTAAGCGAAGATGAAGGTTGCCGAAGTGGCTGTCGAGGGCCCTCACGGAGACAAGAACCACCGCACGCTGGAGCGCTATTTAGAGGACATCCTAGAGGGTGCCCGCTTGATAGAGGGTCAATGCTCAAAGGACATTATGTTCGAATAAATGTACCCAAATTGTCCGGACTTTTTATTATATATGAAGGCTTTGTAATATATTTATGCCTTTGTCTGAAAGTTCTTTCCTCCTGTGCGGCCATTTTTGTACTCCTGAGAGTTTTCCATTCATCGGCTTCAGCCCCTATGTAGATACTACGGGGGTGTTCAGAATAGCACATGATCACACTTGACCCAACGTCTTGGTCCGTGAAGGAGGTGTTAGTGCGGCAAACCAGGCAATCAGACTATGTGGCTTTACCACTCTCACTTAGCCATAGGAGTTTGACGATGGGGCTGGAGGATAGCCCCCGGTATGTACATGGCCATCCGAATGTGGATGCGTTACGTATGTGACCGGAAGGAACAGTGAGGGAGTCCTAGATTAGGGGGTCTCCGGATAGCCGGACTATATCCTTTGGCCGAACTTTTGGACTATGAAGATACAAGATTGAAGACTTCGTCCCATGTCCGGATGGGACTCTCCTTGGCGTGGAAGGCAAGCTTGGCAATACGGATATGTAGATCTCCTCCCTTGTAACCGACTCTGTGTAACCCTAGCCCCCTCCGATGTCTATATAAACCGGAGGGTTTAGTCCGTAGGACAAGAGATAATCATACCATAGGCTAGCTTTTAGGGTTTAGCCTCTACGATCTCGTGGTAGATCAACTCTTGTAATACTCATATCATCAAGATCAATCAATCATGACGTAGGGTATTAGCTCCATCAAGAGGTCCCGAACCTGGGTAAACATCGTGTCCCCCGCCTCATGTTACCATCCGCCTTAGACGCATAGTTCGGGGCCCCCTACCCTAGATCCGCCGGTTTTGACACCGACATTGGTGCTTTCATTGAGAGTTCCATTGTGCCGTCACCGTAAGGCTTGATGGCTCCTTCGATCATCGGTAACGATGCGGTCCAGGGTGAGGTTTTCCTCCTCGGACAGATCTTCGTATTCGGCGGCTTCGCACTGCGGGCCAACTCGCTTGGCCATCTGGAATAGATTGAGAGCTACACCCCTGGCCATCAGGTCAGGTTCGGAAACTTAAAATACACTATCGACATCCGCGGAGACTTGATCATCGACGGATTCGAGCCCATGTCAGGTGCGCCGCACAATCACGACGAGCATGACGTAACTCGGCCATCGGACAATGTTCGGGAGATCACACCTGCAACTACTCTGGCCCTCAATCCGGAGCAAATTGCACCATCCAAGGACGGGGGGATAGACCCCGCCATGGAGGCTGCACTCTCAGTGGCGATGGAGCCGGATACTGACTTCACCCCTTACGAGAGCCGTGTTGCCGAACCACTGGATTCGTCTCCGGCCACAGACTCTGAGCCGCCTGCGTCCGTGCCTATCGAATCCGATTGGGTGCCGATCATGGGGTTCACCTCCGCGGACATCTTTCAGCACTCACCTTTCGGTGATGTGCTAAATTCATTAAGGTCTCTCTCCTTGTCAGGAGAACCTTGGCCGAACTATGTCCGGCTAGAATGGGATGCGGACGACGAAGAAATTCGCTACCCACCCACCACCCACTTAGTAGCCACTGTCGAAGATTTAACCGACATGCTCGACTTCGACTCCGAAGACATCAACGGTATGGACGATGATGCAGGAGACGAGCAGGAACCACCGCCCACAGGGCGCTGGACCGCCACCTCATCATATGATATATACATGGTGGACACCCACAAAGAAGGCAATGGCGACGAGACAGCGGAGGATGACCCCTCCAAGAAGCAACCCAAGCGCCGACATCAGCGGAGCCGCTCTAAGTCCCGCCATAGCAAAAGTAGTGATACCGGCACAAGAGATAATAACACTCCGGATAGTGCCGAAGACGACAACAATCCCCTCCAGCATGATTTAGAGCGGGAGGGTGAACAAGCTAGCCCTCCAGAGCGGGCAGCAGATGGAGAATCAGAGGAGGACAACTACACGCCTCTCTCCGAAGATGAGGTGAGCCTCGGCGACGAAGAATTTACCGTGCCTGAGGATTCCGTCGAGCAGGAGCGCTTCAAGCGCCGGCTTATGGCCACAGCAAATAGCTTGAAGAAAAAGCAACAACAGCTTCGAGCTGATCAAGATTTGCTAGCAGACAGATGGACCGAAGTCCTTGCGGCCGAGGAATACGAACTCGAGCGCCCCTCCAAGAGTTACACAAAGCGCAGGTTGCTACCTCACCTCAAGGAGGAAGCACTGAAACCTACATCACTAGTGTACGATGCGGCTGACCGGCCACCTCGTGGCCGAGCCAGAGAGGCGTTCCAGCCTGAAGTTCAGCCTTCACCCTGCCGCCACTCAAAGAAAATTACCAAGGCCTGGGGCAACACGCGGGACCTGTGAGACGTATTGGAAAGCAGGTCAAAACATGCAAGATCGATATACGGGTCACGGGCACGCGCGCCAACGCGGCACGATGACTGTCATGCCGGATACACTAAAAGTAAATCCGGCCAGGCCGAATACAGCAGACAAGACTCATATGAACAGCGTCGTGATATAGCCCGGCACAGAGGCGCTGCACAGCCTCTATGCTTCACCGACGAAGTTATGGATCACGAATTCTCGGAGGGTTTTAAACCCGTAAATATCGAATCGTATGATGGTACAACAGATCCCGCTGTATGGATTGAGGATTTCCTCCTCCACATCCACATGGCTCGCGGTGATGATCTACATGCCATCAAGTACCTCCCACTAAAACTCAAAGGACCAGCTCAGCATTGGCTGAATAGCTTGCCAGCAGACTCTGTCGGCAATTGGAAGGATTTGGAAGATGCATTCCTTGACAACTTCCAGGGAACTTATGTGCGACCACCGGATGCTGATCACTTGAGCCATATAACTCAGCAGCCAGGGGAATCGGCCAGGCAATTCTGGACACGGTTCCTAACTAAGGAAAACCAAATTGTCGACTGTCCAGATGCAGAGGCCTTAGCGGCATTCAAGCACAACATCCGTGACGAGTGGCTCGCCCGACACCTCGGCCAGGAGAAGCCAAAGTCTATGGCAGCCCTCACGACACTCATGACCCGCTTTTGCGCGGGCGAGGATAGCTGGCTGGCTCGCAGCAACAAGACATCAAGGAATCCGAGCGCTTCGGATACTAAAGATGCCAACGGCAGACCATGTCGTAACAGACACAAGCACCGCAACAACGGCGATAACGCTGATGATACGATAGTCAATGCTGGATTCAGAAGCTCTAGATCCGGTCAGTGGAAAAAGTCATTCAAAAGAAGTACTCTGGGGCCGTCCAGTTTGGATCGCATACTTGATCGCTTGTGTCAAATCCACGGCACCCCCGATAAGCCAGCCAATCACACCATCAGAGAATGCTGGGTGTTCAAGCAGGCCGGCAAGTTGAATGCCGAAAACAAGGACAAGGGGCTACACAGTGATGACGAGGAGGAGCCCCGGCCGCCGAACACGGGAGGACGGAAGAGGTTCCCCCCACAAGTGAAGACGGTGAACATGATATACGCAACCCACATTCCCAAGAGGGAACGCAAGCATGCACTAAGGGACGTTGTCGGTGTCAAAACCGATGGATCTCGGGTAGGGTGTCCCGAACTATGCGTCTAAGGCGGATGGTAACAGGAGGCAGGGGACACGATGTTTACCCAGGTTCGGGCCCTCTTGATGGAGGTAATACCCTACGTCCTGCTTGATTGTTCTTGATGATATGAGTATTACAAGAGTTGATCTACCACGAGATCGTAGAGGCTAAACCCTAGAAGCTAGCCTATGGTATGATTATATCCTCTCCTACTGACTAAATCCTCCGGTTTATATAGACACCGGAGGAGGCTAGGGTTACACAAGGTCGGCTACAAGGGAGGAGATTTACATATCCGTATTGCCTAGCTTGCCTTCCACGCCAAGGAGAGTCCCATCCGGACACGAGGCGAAGTCTTCAATCTTGTATCTTCATAGTCCAACAGTCCGGCCAAAGGATATAGTCCGGCTATCCGGAGACCCCCTAATCCAGGACTCCCTCAGTAGCCCCTGAACCAGGCTTCAATGACGACGAGTCCGGCGCGTAGTATTGTCTTCGGTATTGCAAGGCGGGTTCCTCTTCCGAATACTCCATACAAAATTTTGAACTTAAGGATAGTGTCCGGCTCTGCAAAACAAGTTCCACACCCCACCGTAGAGAGAATAATATTTCCATAAATCTAATCTGCTGTCATGTTTTGACAGCACGACATCACGTCATGGCCCGGTCTTTATTTGAACCATTTTTTCTCAACCAGCGTTGCGCATATTGCGAGGCGGTTTTTCTGACATGTCTCATCAAAGCAGAGATCGTGTCCCCCTTATTACGGGATTCTCATCAATACAGACGTGGGTAATCCAATCGTGCCTGTTGGTATGACTCCTAGATCTTAGGTAAGTCCCAAACGGCCACAAGGAGGACGCTTGATATTCACCTCCTTTATAAAGAGGGCGGGGCATGTCCTTTTTTCCCCTCGTGCTCAATCGAATCCTTCCCCCGCCTCGAGTTCCAACACCCAAGGCTCAGGCCAGGCGCTTCGGACCTTCAACCATGTCCGGATCCAACCTTCAAGGTTGGTGGATGCCTTCCTCTGTCACAGAGGAGGACATCAAAAAGCTGAGAGAGGCCAGATATCTGACCGCCGAAATTTCGCATAGGCTGCCCACTCGAGGGCAGGTCATCCCTACTCCTGAACCCGCCGAGAGTCTCGTGTTCATCTCTCACTTCCTCTGAGGACTAGGCCTTGCTCTGGATCCCTTTGTTAGGGGTCTTATGTTCTATTATGGGCTGTATTTCCATGATCTGGCCCCAGATTCCCTTCTTCACATCTCGTCATTTATTGTCATATGTGAGGCCTTCCTCCGCATTACCCCTCACTTCCGCCTGTGGCTCAAGACCTTCGATGTGATGCCGAAGATGATCAAAGGGCGGCACGCAGAGTGCGGAGGTGCCTTAATAAGCAAAATCGCTGATGCTCCATGGCCAGAGGGTTCCTTCCCAGAGGTGTCGAGATTGTGGCAGCGGGAGTGGTTTTACATCACAGCTCCCTGAAGTGCCAAGTGGGTAGCCGCCCCCACCTTTCGCTCGGGCCCCCCATCACAACTGATGTCATGGATCAGCAGGGGCTGAGCTAGGGTCCAGCAAAGGACGTGCCAATATTGCAGAGACGTATCCGAGATCTCTTTGAGAGAGATTTCAGTCTGGTTATGGTAATGCAAGTTATGCTAGTTCGTCGAGTCCAGCCTTGCAAACGTCGGCCCCTCCGTATGTGGGAATTCAACCCGGAAGGACCGCGAGCTATTCAGCATTTCCTCGGCATGACGCTCGAAGAGATGTACAAATCGTTCTTCAGACCCCAAATAGAGTGTCCGGACACCACCGAGGATGTGGGTTTGAGCTGCAACCGCCCTACTACCCAAGTAAGTAGTCCCATGGCCGAACCCGCTATCCTTTTTTTTATCATGACATCATTCTAAAAAGTCACTCTTTGACCAGGACTGGAAAACAAAGGCGAAGATGATCAGGTGTCTGGCCCCCCTTCCTGAAGGCTTGGACAATCCGGTAGTGGACAAAATGCTCGAGCCGGCATCTTATCAAGTGCCCTCAAAGGAAGATGAAGGGGAGAATAAAGAGGCCGATAGCGGGCCTCACTCGCTACTCATCCCAACCAAGGGGATGAGCGCCTCCGCGAGGGAGGATAGACAGGGGAAAGAATCTGGCATTCCCTCTCCCCGGGGAAGGAAGAGGACTACCTCTGAAGATCCGGAAACTAAGGTTTCCAAACGGGAGAAGAAACCTTCGCTAGAGGGTCCTGCCTCGGAGGGTATTCTTGCCGCGCAATGTCTGCGCGGGGATTAGCCCTCTACCGAGCTTTAAGTAATCAAAAAGTACTTAATAGTGAAAATATCCTACCTTACTTCTGAAGACAATAACTGATGCTTATAAATTGTAGTCCGGATCGCAGCCCTTCTCGACAGAGTTCGTCTTCGGGGGATCTTCTTCTGGAGATGATGGAGAGCGAAACGCCTCCTCCTAACACCCCGCCTCCGGAGGCGGGCGGCCCTGAAGTGTCGTCGCACAGGGTATCTCCTGATCCGCACAGGCCGGAGGATAACCCTTTGGCTATCCGGAATCCTCAGTATCCGGCTCCTAAGGAGAGTGATGACAAGAGTCTGGAACCGTACAGAGTGCGGTCGGACGCACTGAGGGATCTTCTGGGGCAAGCGGCCGTCTCAGAAGCGCATCATACGCTGATGGGTACGGTAATTGAAAGCAGATTGCATGAAGCCTTTATGAGTCTGCTGAAAGGCTTTGAGGTACGTGAAATAGTGTATGTTTTTGATAGTACCGCACACATTAGGTGTGTCCTATGCAGATAGTAGCCCCTGAGACTCTGGTTGTCGTTGAGAGCGGCGGCAAACCGAGGATCATATTCCCAGGTAATAACCTGACTGCCTTTATGTGCAGGTGGCTGAGGCTCCTGTGGCTAGCCGGACTAATGCGTTTACCGAGCTAAAGCGGCAACTTGATGCGGCCGATGCCGATATCGTGCTTGTCAACCAACGGCTTGATGAGGCACAAGGTAAGTGATTTCTCTGGTGATCGTCACATAATAAGAGGAGCATGATGCCAGTATCTTTAATATGTTGTGACTGCAGATGGAGCTGCTCCGTGGAGACCCTTCGGGCGGAACTTGCCCGAGCCATTTTCTATTTATTCTATCTATCAAATGAATCTGGTTTGTGTTGAAACTTTTTGCATAAATTACTAGCAATATTAACAAGCCACATATAAATTTTCATTATTTTTGGAAAACCACATATTTACAATTGTATTAGGTAGCTCCTGGTGAATATAGACAGGGTTTAAATTTATCTATCCAAATTGATTTTTTTATAGATGTTAAAATATCGAGGAGAATAGTTTAAAATTTTCTGCAAAATAATTTGAGAATACTTTTTTGGCTTATGAAACAATTTGAAACAATTTTTGTGAAACAATTTGAGGAAAAAATATTTTTTGGCTTATGTAACAATTTGAGAATACTTTTTTGGCTTATGTTCCTCAAATTGTTTCACAAAAATTGTTTTATATTGTTTCAAATTGTTTCATAAGCAAAAAAATTCCTCAAATTGTTTCACAAAAATGCTTAAACCATTCTCCTCAATATTTTAATATTTATAAAAATAAAAAATCCAATTTGGATAAATAAATTTAAACCCTATCTATATTCGCCAGGAGCTATCAAATACAAATGTAAATATGTGGTTTTCCAAAAATTATGAAAATTTATATGTGGCATGTTAATATTGCTAGTAATTTATGCAAAAAGTTTCAACACAAACCAGATTCATTTGATAGCTAGAATAAATAGAGAACACCAACTAAAACCAAAAACAGAAAAGAAAAAATGGCCACATGCACCTAGTCGGCCCACCACAGGCCGATTGGCTTTCACTCGGCCTGCAGCAAACCGACTGGGACTAATTGGTTCGCAGCAAGCCAATTAGTCCCAGTCGGCTTGCTGCGGGCCGTCTGGAAGCCAATCGGCCTGTGGTAGGCCGACTAGGCCCAGTCAGCCTGCAGCAGGCCAATGGTGTATTATTTTTGAAAATAAAAATATAGGCGTAATATTTAAAAAAATTAATTAAAAATGTATTATTTAAAAAAATTAGCTGATATTAATGGGTTCAAAGTTTTAATCGGACACAGAGAAAGATAGGGGGCTTATAGTTTCGCCTCCCAACCTTTTACCTCAAGGGTAATGTCAACAATAATAATTTATGAAAACCTACATCCAAGTGGATATATATATCCGGATCACTCCAACACAAAGTGCTTGCCAAAGGAAAAAGCGTAAAAAGGAAAGGTGATTATCACCGTGATTCTTGTATAAGGGTAGAAGGTAAAAGTAAAAGATAGGCCCTTTGCAAAGGGAAGCAGAGGTTGTCATGCGCTTTTATGGTTGAATGCACAAAATCTTAATGCAAAAGAACGTCACTTTATATTGCCTCTTGTGATAAAGACCTTTATTATGCATTCCATCACTTTTATTTCTTCCCTATCACAAGTTCGTATAAAGCTTATTTTCTTCGCACTAATAGATCATACATATTTAGAGAGCAATTTTTATTGCATGCACCAATGACAACTTACTTGAAGGATCTTACTCAATCCATAGGTAGGTATGGTGGACTCTCATGGCAAAACTGATTTAAGGAATGTTTGGAAGCACAACTAGTATCTCTACTTGATGCAAATAATTTGGCTAGCATGAGAGGGAAAGGCAAGCTCAACATGTTGGATGATCCAAGACAATATAACGTTTCGGATATAGGAGAACATAACCCATTAAGTTGTCTTCCTCGTCCAACATCAACCTTTTAGTATGTCATATTTTAATGAGTGCTCACAATTGCAAAATATGTCTAAGATAGTATATTTATATGTGAAATCTCTCTTCCTTCAATATTCTTTCATGAATTGTTCAAGTGACCAGTTCTGCATTTGCTAAATTTCAATGAGTTCACTACATATACTTATTATGTGTGAAGTCATTACTCCCCATGTTATAAGCATATGAAATGTATATAAATTCAGATTTATGATATTCAATTCATTCAACCATTTACTCATAGGATATACATGAAGCGCGTGAGTAAATGACAAACTACTCCAAAAATATATAAGTGAAGAACGTTGAGTAGTCAAATAATTAGCTAGCCATGGGAGGATTCTTTTTCACTCAAGATTTCAGATCCAATGATTTTATTCCAACAGCAATTAAAATTTAAAATACTCTCCAAGCAAAACAAATATCATGTGATGAATAAAAATATAGCTCCGAGTAAGGTATACCAATAGTTTTGAAGACGAAAGAGGGGATGCCTTCCGGGGCATCCCCGAGCTCAGGCGCTTGAGTCTTCCTTGAATATTACCTTGGGGTGCCTTGGGCATCCCCAAGCTTAGGGTCTTTCCACTCCTTATTCTCCTCATATCGATATCTCACCCAAAGCTTGAAAACTTCAATCACACAAAACTTAACGGAACTTCGTGAGATAGGTTAGTATGATAAAGAGTAAACCATTCACTTCAGTACTGTCAAAGACAAGGTTCATAATTGTTCTCACACAATGCCTACTGTACCATATCATTTATACAATTTATATTGAGAAATATAAGCCATAGAAACTAGAAAACAAGCAAAGTATGCAATGAAAACGGAATCTATCAGAAATAGAATAGTCTGTAATGATCTAAACACCAACCATACTTCTACTACTCCAAAAATTATGAAATAAATTGGTGGACGCGATAAATTTGTATATTAATCTTCTTAAAAAATAATCAACTCAATCGCACTCTTCTGTAAAAAAAAGCTAATCACGTGAGCACAAAGTTTCAGTTTTTTACAGCAAGATCACATTAACTTTCACCCAAGTCTTCCCAAAGGTCTTGGCACATTATTGAAACAAAAGCTATAATAAATGATTACTATAGTAGCTTAATCATGAGAACACACAACAACATTAAGGGTAAATATTGGGTTGTCTCCCGACAAGCGCTTTTCTTTAATGCATTTTAGCTAGGCATGATGATTTCAATGATGCTCACATAAAAGATAAGAATTGAAACATAAAGAGAGCATCATGAAGAATATGACTACATATTTAAATATAACCCACTTCATATGCCTAGGGATTTTGTGAGCACATAATTTATAGGAACAAGAATCAACTAGCTTAGGAAGGAAAAACAAGTGTAACTTCAAAACTTTAAGCATATAGAGAGGAAACTTGATATTATTGCAACTCCTACAAACATGTATTCCTCCCTCATAATAATTTTCAGTAGCATCATGAATGAGTTCAACAATATAACCATCACATAAAGCATTCTTTTCATGATCTACGAGCATGGAAATTTTACTACTCTCAACATAAGCAAAATTCTCCTCATTTGGAATAGTGGGCGCAAACTTCTTCTAAATCCACTTTAGATGATAGTATTATTCATACTCCAAAATATATAAGTGAAGTTCATGGAGCATTCTACCATTAATATAGACTAACCAATATCCAAGCTCAAAATATATAAGTGAAGCACACGAAGCATTCTATAAAACAATACTCAAAAGATTTAAGTGAAGCACAAAGAGCAATTATGTAAGATCATACTTGAAAGATATAAGTGAAGCACATGAAGTATTCTATAAATCAATACAGGGATATCTCATACTAGCATGGTTCTTAAAGGAAAAACAAAAACACAAAGGACACAAATTATGTGAACAAAACAAAAACCGAGGTATACTGATAATTGTTGAAGAAGAAGGATGGGATGCCAACTAGGGCATCCCCAAGCTTAGATGCTTGAGTATCCTTGAAATATTTACTTGGCGTGCCTTGGGCATCCCCAAGATTGAGCTAGTGCCTCTCTTTATTCTTCTCATATTGATAGCTCCTCGATCTTCGAACACTTCATCCACACAAAACTTTAAAAAACTTTGTGAGATCCGTTAGTGTAATAAAGCAAATCACTACCTTTAAGTACTGTTGCAAACTTATTCCAATTCCATATTAGAACTATATCTACTGTATTCCAACTTCACCATGGTTCATACCCCCCGATACTACCCATAGATTCATCAAAATAAGCGAACAAATCATAGAAAACAGAATCTGTCAAAAACAGGACAGTTTGTAGTAATCTGGAAGTTTAGTAAACTTCTGTAACTCCAAAAAAATCTAAAACAAATATGAAAATTTAAAAAATTTGTACAGAAGTAATGTGCAAAAAGTTTTAGACCCATTTGACATTCTAGTAAAAAAGGTAAAATCACGCGCTACAGCCAAAGTTTCTGTTTTTGTACTGTACATAGTAAACAAGCAATCTAATCATCCTAAAACCAAGGCTTGGCACATTATTTTTATAATACAATGGATATATACAAGGGGATAATTATTTTCAGATAATCTTCCATGAAAAAATTTACATTGTTTCCATGAGCATGAACACAAGTGCTCAAGGTCGACCTGTTGGGGAACGTAGCAGAATTTTAAAATTTTCTACGCATCACCAAGATCAATCTATGGAGTCATCTAGCAACGAGAGAGAGGAGTGCATCTACATACCCTTGTAGATCGCGAGCGGAAGCGTTCAAGAGAACGGGGTTGATGGAGTCGTACTCGTCGTGATCCAAATCACCGATGACCGAGCGCCGAACGGACGGCACCTCCGCGTTCAACACACGTACGGTTGGGGAAGACGTCTCCTCCTTCTTGATCCAGCAAGGGGGAAGGAGAGGTTGATGGAGATCCAGCAGCACGACGGCGTGGTGGTGGAAGCATCGGGGATCTCGGCAGGGCTTCGCCAAGCTCAGCGAGAGGGAGAGGTGTTACGAGGGGAGAGGGAGGCGCCAGGGGCTAGGGTCTGGCTCCCATGCGCCTCCCCACTATATATAGGGGTGGAGGGGGCTGGTTTCTTTCCCTCCAAGTCCATTGGGGCGTTGGCAAAGGTGGGGGAAAGAAATCCCATCATTTCCCTTCCCCACCGATTGTTATCCCCCTTTTTAGGGATCTTGATCTTATCCCTTCGGGATATGATCTTATTCCTTCTAAGGGGGGGTCTTGGTGCGCCTTGACCAGGGGTGTGGGGCCTTTCCCCCACTACCCACGTTCATGTGGGTCCCCCCATGCAGGTGGGCCCCACTCCGGAACCTTCTAGAACCTTCCCGGTACAATACCAAAAAATCCCGAACATTTTCCGGTGGCCAAAATAGGACTTCCTATATATAAATCTTTACCTCTGGACCATTCCGGAACTCCTCGTGACGTCCGGGATCTCATCCGGGACTCCGAACAACTTTCGGGTTACCGCATACTAATATCTCTACAACCCTAGCGTCACCGAACCTTAAGTGTGTAGACCCTACGGGTTCGGGAGACATGCAGACATGACCGAGACGACTCTCCGGTCAATAACCAACAGCGGGATCTGGATACCCATGTTGGCTCCCACATGTTCCACGATGATCTCATCGGATGAACCGCGATGTCGAGGATTCAATCAATCCCGTATTCAATTCCCTTTGTCCAGCGGTATTGTACTTGCCCGAGATTCGATCGTCGGTATCCGATACCTTGTTCAATCTCGTTACCGGCAAGTCTCTTTACTCGTTCCGTAACACATCATCCCGTGATCAACTCCTTGGTCACATTGTGCACATTATGATGATGTCCTACCGAGTGGGCCCAGAGATACCTCTCCGTCACACGGAGTGACAAATCCCAGTCTCGATTCGTGCCAACCCAACAGACACTTTCGGAGATACCCATAGTGCACCTTTTTAGCCACCCAGTTATGTTGTGATGTTTGGCACACCCAAAGCATTCCTACGGTATCGGGAGTTGCACAATCTCATGGTCTAAGGAAATGATACTTGACATTTAGAAAAGCTTTAGCATACGAACTACACGATCTTTGTGCTAGGCTTAGGATTGGGTCTTGTCCATCACATCATTCTCCTAATGATGTGATCCCGTTATCAACGACATCCAATGTCCATGGTCAGGAAACCGTAACCATCTATTGATCAACGAGCTAGTTAACTAGAGGCTTACTAGGGACATGGTGTTGTCTATGTATCCACACATGTATGTGAGTTTCCTATCAATACAATTCTAGCATGGATAATAAACGATTATCATGAACAAGGAAATATAATAATAACCAATTTATTATTGCCTCTAGGGCATATTTCCAACAGTCTCCCACTTGCACTAGAGTCAATAATCTAGTTCACATCGCCATGTGATTAACACTCATAGGTCACATCGCCATGTGACCAACATCCAAAGAGTTTACTAGAGTGTAATCTAGTTCACATCACTATGTGATTAACACTCAATGAGTTCTGGGTTTGATCATGTTATGCTTGTGAGAGAGGTTTTAGTAAACAGGTCTGCAACATTCAGATCCGTATGTACTTCGCAAATCTCTACGCTATATTTGGAGCCATTTCAAATAACTGTTCTAGTTGGAGCTATTCTAAATTGTTGCTCCATTGTACGTATCCGGTATCTCTACTCAGAGCTATCCGGATAGGTGTTAAGCTTTCATCGATGTAACTCTTTACGTCGAACTCTTTATCACCTCCATAACCGAGAAACATATCCTTATTCCTCTAAGGATAATTTTGACCGCTATCTGGTGATCTACTCCTAGATCACCTTTGTACCCTCTTGCCAGACATGTGGCAAGGCACACATCAGGTGCGGTACTCAGCATGGCATACTGTATAGAGCCTATGACAAAAGCATAGGGGACGACCTTCGTCCTTCCTCTTTCTCCTGCCGTGGTCGAGCTTTAACTTCATAACTTCATACCTTACAACTCAGGCAAGAACTCCTTCTTTGACTGATCCATCTTGAACACCTTCAAGATCATGTAAAGGTATGTGCTCATTTGAAAGTACCATTAAGCGTTTTGATCTATCCTTATAGATCTTGATGCTCAATGTTCAAGTAGCTTAATCCAGGTTTTCCATTGAAAAACACTTTTCAAATAACCCTATATGCTTTCCAGAAATTCTACATCATTTCTGATCAACAATATGTCAACAACATATACTCATCAGAAATTCTATAGTGCTCCCACTCACTTCTTTGGAAATACAAGTTTCTCATAAACTTTGTATAAACCCAAAAGCTTTGATCATCTCATCAAAGCGTACATTCCAACTCCGAGATGCTTACTCCAGTCCTTAGAAGGATTGCTGGAGCTTTGCATACTTGTTAGCATTTTTTAGGACTGACAAAACCTTGTGGTTGTATCACATACAACCTTTCCTCAAGAAAATCGTCAAGGAAACAATATTTTGACATCGTATCTGCAAGATTTCATAAACAATGCAGTAACTGCTAACATAATTCCAACAGACTCTTAGCATCGCTACGAGTGAGAAAGTCTCATCGTAGTCAACTCCTTGAACTTGTCAGAAAACATCTTAACGACAAGTCGAGCTTTCTTAATGGTGATACTTAAAATTCATATGTACCCAACAGCCTTATGACCATCAAGCAGTTCTTCCAAAGTCTACACTTTGTTTTCATACATGGATCCTCTCTCGGATTTTATGGCCTCGAGCCAATTTTCGGAATCCGGGCCCACCATCGCTTCTCCATAGCTCGTAGGTTCATTGTTGTCTAGCAACATGACTTCCAACACAGGATTACGTACCACTCTGAAGTAGTATGCATCCTTGTCGTCCTACGAGGTTTGGTAGTGACTTCATCTGAAGTTTCATGATCACTATCATAAGCTTCCACTTCAATTGGTGTAGGTGCCACAGGAACAACTCCTTGTGCCCTGCTATACACTGGTTGAAGTGACGGTTCAATAACCTCATCAAGTCTCCACCATCCTCCCACTCAATTCTTTCGAGAGAAACTTTTCCTCGAGAAAGGACCCGATTCTAGAAACAATCCCTATTGCTTTCAGATCTGAGACAGGAGGTATACCCAACTGTTTTGGGTACTCTATGAAGATGCATTTATCCGCTTTGGGTTCGAGCTTATCAGCCTGAAACTTTTTCACATAAGCGTTGCAGCCCCAAACTTTTAAGAAATGACAGCTTAGGTTTCTCTAAACCATAGTTCATACGGTGTCATCTCATCGGAATTACGTGGTGCCCTATTTAAAGTGAATGTGGTTGTCTCTAATGCCTAACCCATAAACTATCATGGAAATTCGATAAGAGACATCGTGGTATGCATCATATCCAATAGGGTGCAGTTATGATGTTCGGACACACCATCACACTATGGTGTTCCAGGCTGTATTAGTTGCGAAAAAATTTCCACAATGTCTTAATTCTGTGCCAAACTCGTAATTCTGATATTCATCTCCATGATCATATCATAGATATTTTATCCTCTTGTCACGACGATCTTCAACTTCACCCTGAAATTACTTGAACCTTTCAATAATTCAGACTCGTGATTCATCAAGTAAATATACTTAGCATCTACTCAAAGCATCTGTGAAGTAAGAATATAACGATATCCACTACATGCCTCAGCACTCATTGGACTGCACACATCAAGATGTATTACTTCCAACAAGTTGCTTTCTTGTTCCATCTTACTGAAAACGAGGCCTTTCAGTCATCTTGCTCATGTGGTATGATTTGCATGTCTCAAGTGATTCAAAATCAAGCGAGTCCAAAGATCCATCAACATGGAGCTTCTTCATGCGTTTTATACCATTGTGACTAAAATTGCAGTGCCACAAGTATGTGGTACTATCATTACTATCTTATATCTTTTGGCATGAACATGTGTATCACTACGATCGGGATTTGTTAAACCATTCATTTTAGGTGCAAGACCATTGAAGGTATTATTCAAATAAACAGAGTAACCATTATTCTCCTTAAATGAATAACCGTATTGCGATAAACATAATCCAATCATGTCTATGCTCAACGCAAACACCAAATAACACCAATCCCGATGGTAAACGGAGTGTGCGATGCTTGATCACATCAACCTTGGAAACACTTCCAACACATATCGTTGTCTCACCTTTGACTAGTCTCCGTTTATTCCGTAGCCTTTCATTTCGAGTTACCAACACTTAGCAACCGAACCGGTATCTAATACCCTGCTGCTACTAGGAGTACTAGTAAAGTACACATTTAATATAATGTATGTCCAATACATACTTCTTTCAACCTTGCCAGCCTTCTCATCTACCAAGTATCTAGGGTGGTTCTGCTTCAGTGACCGTTCCCCTTATTACAGAAGCACTTAGTCTCGCGCTTGGGTTCAACTTTGGGTTTCTTCACTAGAGCAGCAACTGATTTGTCGTTTCATGAAGTATCCCTTTCTTGCCCTTGCCTTCTTGAAACTAGTGGTTTTACTAACCATCAACAATTGATGCTCCTATTTGATTTCTACTTTCGTGGTGTCGCGAATAGCTCAAGGATCATCATATCTATCCCTGATAAGTTATAGTTCATCACGAAGCTCTAATAGCTTGGTGGCAGTGACTTTGGAGAACCATCACTATCTCATCTGGAAGATCGACTCCCACTCGATTCAAGTGATTGTAGTACTCATACAATCTGAGCACATGCTCAATGATTGAGCTTTTCTCCTTAGTGTGCAGGCTTAAGAAACTTGTCAAAGGTCTCATACCTCTTGACGTGGGCACTAGCCTGAAATCCGAATTTCAGTCCTTGGGACATCTCATATGTTCTGCGATGTTTCAAAAACGTCTTTGGTGCCTCAATTCTAAACCATTTAGCATTACGCATTGAACTATCATGTAGTCATCAAAACGTGTATGTCAGATGTTCGCAACATCCACAACCGACGTTCGAGGTTCAGCTCACTGAGTGGTGCATTAAGGACATAATCCTTCTGCGCAGCAATGAGGACAATCCTCTGTTTACGGACCCAGTCTGCATAATTGCTACTATCAAATTTCCACTAAATTTTCTCTAGGAACATATCTAAAACAGTAGAACTAAAGCGTAAGCTATGACATAATTTGCAAAGTCCTTTTGACTATGTTCATGATAATTAAGTTCACCTGATTATTTAATGAACTCCCACTTAGATAGACATCCCTCTAGTCATCTAAGTGATACATGATCTGAGTCAACTAGGTCGTCTCCGATCATCATGTGAGACGGACTAGTCATCATCGGTGAACATCTTCATGTTGATCGTATCTGTAGGATCGAAAGTATGTCTAGAGGGGGGGTGATTAGACTACTTGACCAAATAAAAACTTAACCTTTCCCCAATTTTAGTTCTTGGCAGATTTTAGCTATTGTAGGACAAGTCAAGCAATCATCACACAATTCAAGCAAGCATGCAAAGAGTATATTGGCAGCGGAAAGTAAAGCATGCAACTTGCAAGAATGTAAAGGGAAGGGTTTGGAGAATTCAAACGCAATTGGAGACACGGATGTTTTTCCCGTGGTTCGGATAGGTGGTGCTATCCTACATCCACGTTGATGGAGACTTCAACCCACGAAGGGTAACGGTTGCGCGAGTCCACGGAGGGCTCCACCCACAAAGGGTAACGGTTGCGCGAGTCCACGGAGGGCTCCACCCATGAAGGGTCCACGAAGAAGCAACCACCCACAAAGGGTCCACGAAGAAGCAACCTTGTCTATCCCACCATGGCCATCGCCCACAAAGGACTTGCCTCACTAGCGGTAGATCTTCACGAAGTAGGCGATCTCCTTGCCCTTACAAACTCCTTGGTTCAACTCCACAATCTTGTCGGAGGCTCCCAAGTAACACCTAGCCTATCTAGGAGACACCACTCTCCAAGAAGTAACAAATGGTGTGTAGGTAATGAACTCCTTGCTCTTGTGCTTAAAATGATAGTCTCCCCAACACTCAACTCTCTCTCATAGGATTTGGATTTTGTGGAAAGAAGATTTGAGTGGAAAGCAACTTGGGGAAGGCTAGAGATCAAGATTCATATGGTAGGAATGGAATATCTTGGTCTCAACACATGAGTAGGTGGTTCTCTCTCAGAACATATGAGTTGGAATTGTGTATGTGTTCTGATGGCTCTCTCCACGAATGAAGAGGAGGTGGAGGGGTATATATAGCCTCCACACAAAATCCAACCGTTACACACAGTTTTCCAATCTCGGTGGGACCGAATCAACAAACTCGGTCGGACCGAAAAGGTAAACCTAGTGACCGTTAGAGATTTTCGGTGGGACTGACATGCAACTCGGTAGGACCGATATGGTTAGGGTTTGGGCATAACATAATCTCGGTGAGACCGATTACACAAACTCGGTGAGACCGATTTTGGTAATTAGCTAACCAGAGAGTTGGTCAGGCAAACTCGGTGGGACCGATTTGCTCTTTCGGTGAGACCGAAAAGTTACAAAAAGGAAACTCTGAATTTACATTGCAATCTCGGTGGGACCGATCCGCTCTTTCGGTGAGACCGAAAAGTTACGAAAAGGAAACAGAGAGATTACAATCCCGTCTCGGGGAGACCGAGATCCCTATCGGTAGAACCGAATTGCTAGGGTTTGGCAGTGGCTTATGACAAGTGAAACTCGGTGGCGCCGGATAGAAAGAATCGGTAGGACCGAGTTTGGCTTAGGGTTTAGGTCATATGTGGATATGGGAAAGTAGTTGAGGGTTTTGGAGCATATCACTAAGCACATGAAGCAAGAGGCTCATTAAGCAACACCTCATCCCTCCTTGATAGTATTGGCTTTTCCTAAAGACTCAATGTGATCTTGGATCACTAAAATATAAAATGAAGAGTCTTGAGCTTTTGAGCTTGAGCCAATCCTTTGTCCTTAGCATTTTGAGGGTTCCACTTTCACCATCCATGCCATGCCAATCATTGAGCTTTCCTGAAATAATCATCTTGGAATAGCATTAGCTCAATGAGCTATATGTTGTTATGAATTACCAAAACCACCTAGGGATAGTTGCACTTTCAGTATCTTCTATACGACTCATGTTCGACCTTTCGGTCTTCCGCGTTCCAAGGCCATGTCTGTACATGCTAGGCTCATCAAGTCAACCTAAGTGTATTGCGTGTGTAAATCTGGCTTACACCCGTTGTATTCGAATGTTAGAATCTATCACACCCGATCATCACGTGGTGCTTCGAAACAACAAACCTTCGCAATGGTGCACAGTTAGGGGGAACACTTTTCTTGAAATTATTGCGAGGGATCATCTTATTTTAGCTACCGTCGTTCTAAGCAAATAAGATGTAAAACATGATAAACATCACATGCAATCAAATAGTGACATGATATGGCCAATATCATTTTGCTCCTTTTGATCTCCATCTTCGGCGCGCCATGATCATCATCGTCACCGTCATGACACCATGATCTCCATCATCATGATCTCCATCATCGTGTCTTCATGAAGTTGCCTCGTCATCTATTACTTCTACTACTATGGCTAACGGTTTAGCAATAAAGTAAAGTAAATACATGACGTTTATGTTGACACGCAGGTCATAAATAAATTAAGACAACTCCTATGGCTCCTGCCGGTTGTCATACTCATCGACATGCAAGTCGTGATTCCTATTACAAGAACATGATCAATCTCATACATCACATATATCATTCATCACATCCTTTTGGCCATATCACATCACACAGCATATGCTGCAAAAACAAGTTAGACGTCCTCTAATTGTTGTTGCAAATTTTTACGTGGCTGCTATAGGTTTCTTAGCAAGAACGTTTCTTACCTACGCAAAAACCACAACGTGATATGCCAATTTCTATTTACCCTTCATAAGGACCCTTTTCATCGAATCCGATCCGACTAAAGTGGGAGAGACAGACACCCGCTAGCCACCTTATGCAACTAGTGCATGTCAGTCGGTGGAAACCTGTCTCACGTAAGTGCACGTGTAAGGTCGGTCTGGGCCGCTTCATCCCACGATGCCGCCGAATCAAGATAAGACTAGTAACGGCAAGTAAATTGACAAAATCGACGCCCACAACTACTTTGTGTTCTACTCGTGCATAGAAACTACGCATAGACCTGGCTCATGATGCCACTGTTGGGGAACGTAGCAGAATTTTAAAATTTTCTACGCATCACCAAGATCAATCTATGGAGTCATCTAGCAACGAGAGAGAGGAGTGCATCTACATACCCTTGTAGATCGCGAGCGGAAGCGTTCAAGAGAACGGGGTTGATGGAGTCGTACTCGTCGTGATCCAAATCACCGATGACCGAGCGCCGAACGGACGGCACCTCCGCGTTCAACACACGTACGGTTGGGGAAGACGTCTCCTCCTTCTTGATCCAGCAAGGGGGAAGGAGAGGTTGATGGAGATCCAGCAGCACGACGGCATGGTGGTGGAAACAGCGGGATCTCGGCAGGCTTCGCCAAGCTCAGCGAGAGGAGAGGTGTTACAAGGGGAGAGGGAGGCCAGGGGCTAGGGTACCGGTTCCCATGTGCCTCCCCACTATATATAGGGGTGGAGGGGGCTGGTTTCTTGCCCTCCCAAGTCCATTGGGGCGTTGGCAAAGGTGGGGGAAAGAAATCCCATCATTTCCCTTCCCCACCGATTGTTATCCCCCTTTTTTAGGGATCTTGATCTTATCCCTTCGGGATATGATCTTATTCCTTCTAAGGGGGGATCTTGGTGCGCCTTGACCAGGGGTGTGGGGCCTTGCCCCCACTACCCACGTTCATGTGGGTCCCCCCATGCAGGTGGGCCCCACTCCGGAACCTTCTAGAACCTTCTCGGTACAATACCGAAAAATCCCGAACATTTTCCGGTGGCCAAAATAGGACTTCCCATATATAAATCTTTTACCTCCAGACCATTCCGGAACTCCTCGTGACGTCCGGGATCTCATCCGGGACTCCGAACAACTTTCGGGTTACCGCATACTAATATCTCTACAACCCTAGCGTCACCGAACCTTAAGTGTGTAGACCCTACGGGTTCGGGAGACATGCAGACATGACCGAGACGACTCTCCGGTCAATAACCAACAGGGATCTGGATACCCATGTTGGCTCCCACATGTTCCACGATGATCTCATCGGATGAACCACGATGTCGAGGATTCAATCAATCCCGTATTCAATTCCCTTTGTCCAGCGGTATTGTACTTGCCCGAGATTCGATCGTCGGTATCCCGATACCTTGTTCAATCTCGTTACCGGCAAGTCTCTTTACTCGTTCCGTAACACATCATCCCGTGATCAACTCCTTGGTCACATTGTGCACATTATGATGATGTCCTACCGAGTGGGCCCAGAGATACCTCTCCGTCACACGGAGTGACAAATCCCAGTCTCGATTCGTGCCAACCCAACAGACACTTTCGGAGATACCTAGTGTACCTTTATAGCCACCCAGTTATGTTGTGATGTTTGGCACACCCAAAGCATTCCTACGGTATCGGGAGTTGCACAATCTCATGGTCTAAGGAAATGATACTTGACATTTAGAAAAGCTTTAGCATACGAACTACACGATCTTTGTGCTAGGCTTAGGATTGGGTCTTGTCCATCACATCATTCTCCTAATGATGTGATCCCGTTATCAACGACATCCAATGTCCATGGTCAGGAAACCGTAACCATCTATTGATCAACGAGCTAGTTAACTAGAGGCTTACTAGGGACATGGTGTTGTCTATGTATCCACACATGTATCTGAGTTTCCTATCAATACAATTCTAGCATGGATAATAAACGATTATCATGAACAAGGAAATATAATAATAACCAATTTATTATTGCCTCTAGGGCATATTTCCAACACGACCCTCATTTCTTCAATGCATAATCTTCCAATCACTTCTCTTATTGAAAAACTTTTTAGGCATGAGAGGCAAGTAAATTATTTTTGTATTTTAATTCTTTAAAAAATGAATGTTTCACCCACAACTAAACAGAAACAAAAAAGAAAAACAAAATCTACTTAGTGAAGAAAGCAAACAAGCACACACGAGAATATCAAACCCACGCTATTGCTCCCCGGCATCGGCACCAGAAAAGAGCTTGATAATCCTCAAGTGCAGGGAATCATCGTAGCAATTTCCAATGGTGGAAGTGATAAGCATGGAGTGTCAAACCCACAAGGAGCTAAAGGTAAGATCAATATTATCTCAAGTCCTATCTGCCACTGATACGACTCTACGTACACCGAACGTTTGCTTCCAACTAGAAACGAGAAATAAAACTATGTTGTGTGTATGAAGACGATAACTTTGCATGGTATCGGAGAGATAAAATATAAAAGTAGGTGATGTTATCATAAAATTTAGAATATATTACTAAATATTATAAATAGCGAGTGTGGAATAATGATGGATCCGTGTGCGGAATTGTCTTAGGCAATTGTTAACAAGACCGATAGTCGTCATTGCAATTTCATATGAGGGAGAGGCATAAGCTAACATACTTTCTCTTCTTGGATCATATGCACTTATGATTGGAACTCTAGCAAGCATCCGCAACTACTAAAGATCATTAAGGTAAAACCCAACCATAGCATTAAAGCATCAAGTCCCCTTTATCCCATACGCAACAACCCCCTTACTCGGGTTTATGCTTATGTCACTCAAGCAACCCACTATAAGTGAATCATGAACGTATTGCAACACCCTACAGTGGGAATCCCTCACCCTTGTGCGACACAGAGGGCACAATAGGACAACACCAAAATAAAAAATACAACTCATACTAATCTAGATCATCAATCAACCCAAAGACAAAGGATATCTACTCAAAACACCATAGGATGGCAACACATCATTGAATCATAATATGTGGCATAAAGCACCATGTTCAAGTAGGGATTACAACAGGGTGCGAGAGAGTGGACCGCGTAAAAGAGATGAGGATGGTGATGATGATGGCGATGTTGATGAAGACAATCACCGCGGCGATGATTCCCCTCCCGATGGCACTCTGGTGCCACCGAGAGAGCGGAGGAGAGGTTCTACCCCTTGTGCTTCCTCCTCCATGGCCTCCCCCTGGATGGGGAGAGGTTCTCCCTCTGGTCCTAGGCCTTCATGGTGATGATGGCTCCTCCGAGATCCTCCTGCATAGCCTCTGATGATTATGGCCCCCTCCGACAGGGTGCCAAAGAGGGCCTAGATTGATTTCTCGTGGTTACAGAGGCTTGCGGCGGCGGAATTTCTGATCTAGGTTATTTTCCGGATGTTTGGGCATTTATAGGAGAGGTTGGGGTCAAGAACAAGTCGGGGGGCCCATGGGAAGTCCACGAGGCAGAGGGGCGCGCCCAGGGGGGTGGGCGCGCCCCCACCCTTGTTGGGCCCACGAGACTCCCCTCCGGTAGATTTTTGTTTCAGTATTTTTTATATTTTCTAGAAAAAAATCTCCGTTGATTTTCACCGCATTCCGAGAACTTTTATTTCTGCATAAAAACAACACCACAGTTGTTTTGCTGAAAACAACGTCAGTCCGGGTTAGTTCTAATCAAATCATACCAAAATCATATAAAACTATTGTAAACTTGGCATGAATACTTCATAAATTATAGATGCGTTGGAGACGTATCAACCTCCATGACGGATACTGGTTGGGTGGTCCTTTCGATTGAAGGTGATCGGACAAGCCGACCATGAGTTGAATTTTGGGGTGACCAGCTCGACGGCGTAGACGTCCCTTAACGCGCGCTTGCGCTCCAGCTTGGGGATATGTGTGACATATATCATATTCACCATTTTTACCTCGGGGGGAAATTTCTTTTGTCCCCCCGTGTTCGGTGGGCGAGGCTCTTCGTCATTGTTCTCGCCGGGCGGCCCTTTCCCTTTATGTTTGGTGTTAAGCTTGCCGGCCTGCTTAAAGACCCAACAGTTTCTGTTGGTATGATTGGCAGGCTTATCGGGGGTGCCGTGAATCTGACAAGGCCAATTGAGTATTCTGTCCAAGCTAGATGGACCATCTCTATTTCCTTTGAATGGCTTCTTCCGTTGACCGGATTTAGAGCCGCTGAATCCAGCAATGACCGTTGTGTCTTTGGTATTTTCGTTATGGATTCGACCCTTGTGCTTGTTGCGTCGTGGTTTGCCATTGCCATCCCGGGCTTCAGAGGTGACGGGGTCGATGGTGCTATTGCTTCTGCAGGCTAGCCAGCTGTCTTCTCCCACACAAAAGTGGGTCATTAGTGTGGTAAGGGTTGCCATGGACTTCGGTTTTTCTTGGCCGAGGTGTCGGGCAAGCCATTTGTCGCGGACGCTGTGTTTAAAGGTTGTGAGGGCTTCGGCGTTCGGACAGTCAACAATTTGGTTCTTTTTAATTAAGAACCTTGTCCAGAGTTTTCGGGCTGACTCTCCGGGTTACTGGACTATGTGACTGAGGTCATCGGCGTCAGGGGGTCGTACATAGGTACCTTGGAAGTTGTCTCTAAGGGCATCTTCCAAATCTTCCCACCTGCCAATAGAATTTTCTGGGAGGCTGTTCAACCAGTGTCGTGCTGGTCCCTTAAGTTTCAAGGAGAGATATTTGATGGCATGGAGGTCGTCACCGCAAGCCATGTGTATGTGGAGAAGAAAATCTTCAATCCATACTGCGGGGTCTGTCATGCCGTCATATGAGTCGATGTTCACGAGTTTAAACCCTTCTGGGAATTGGTGCTCCATTACTTCATCGGTGAAGCATAGAGGGTGTCGGTGCCTCTATATCGGGTAGTGTCGCGGCGCAGTTCGGATGAAGTCCGTATGCAATTTTCGGCCCGAGTAAGGTTGTGTTTGTCGTGCCAGGCCTGACGGTCGTCCTCTCATGCTGGGGCATGTCCCCTTGATCCAGAGATTGATCTGGTTTGACCGGCTCTATTGTCCACCTCCTGTCGTAGGTCATATGTATATTCTGGAGCCGTTGTTGGCCTGCTTTTATGGCAAGGTGGTGCCGGCTGGTGCTCGGCTTGAGTTTTCGCTCTGTCCCCGCCACGCGGTGGTCGGTTAGGTCTGTCAGCAGCGTCACGCGTTGGCGGTATGGGCTCCAGCTGTCAGGACCCCGATTCCAAGTCACATCGATCTAGCCGGTAACACCTCATATCACATTGCGGCCTCACGCACGGTATCCCCATGGTGTCGCCTTACCATGGCCCGGGACCGTTTGCGCCTTTTGGCTCACGTATATGATAGTGTCGCTAGCATCCATATGACAGAGAACCCAGGCCGACATGGCTAGTCGTGAACCCAAAGCGGCACAGACCTATGGAGACAGGCATACATGAATCACATCGAGCATGTCGGTCATCAGCGTGTGAATCCGGGCTGTAGCACTGGGCTAACAGGACTCTGGGGAACCCGGGCTGTAGCAGGCTAGGCAGGACTCCGGATGTCACCGCATGACATTTCCCCGAAGGGACAAACATAGGAACGAGGTGAAACACATGCCGGCCAGTCAAGTGTCCTGAGCAGTAGTGCTGGGCTAGCAGGACTCCGGTGAACCGGGGTGTAGCGGACTACTATGGATTGAGGAGCACTAGACTACATTTCCCCATAAGAAAGGCTGCCAAGGATAAACAACTAGATTGTCGGATCCCACACATACCAAGCATTTCAATCATACACACAATATGCTCGATATGTGCAAATACAACATGGCATCACAACAAAACTCTACAACTCAAGTACTTAGTTAAAGGCTCCAAAGAGCCATACATAACATGTTCATACAGGTAGGGGTCACATGACCCGACACTCAAGTCATACAAGCATACAAGCACATGCGGAAGCAACTAGTCTGAGTACAGACACTAGAAAGAAAGAAGGCTTCTCGAAGCCTGTCTATCTACATAGGGCCCTCCATGGCTAGGATCACCACCTGGGTGGCTAGTCACTCGTCGACATCAAGGTCTTCGTAGAACCCATCGGAAGGGGCGGTGTTGTCGTCTGAAAACAGTAATTAAGCAAACATGAGTACAAAGGTACTCAGCAAGTCTTACATCAGAACCTACTATACATGCTCATTCTCAAGAGGGTGGTGGAGTTATTGCAGCAAGCCAGCTTTGACTCTTGGCTAAGCTATCCTATGAGACTCCACTAGTAAAATAGTTTTCGCACACGAGTCCACTACTCACCAACACAATACTCCACCGGGGATCCTCCCTCGTCATCTATGAGAGGGCCATCCTCGGTACTCACACTTATCTTGAGTCTTTTAGTAGTATCCATTAACTTGTCTGTGAACTGTATAGGCAACCAAGTAGTCCTTTACCGCGGATGCGGCTATTCGAATAGTTTTATACCCTGCAGGGGTGTACTTCATCACACATGTTCCACCACTTAGCGTCTGCACACGACATGTGCTCGGCAGACTTCAAGCGAAAACCGACGTGGGTGTAGACCACGACCTGACTAACCGCACAAGTCTCTAGTCCAGGTTTATCGCCTATTCAGGTTCCATCTGCAAGGAGATCCGGCTGGGGTGTCCTCAACGGCCCCAAACGATGTGTGTAGGGTTCCCGAGACACCAAACGGGCGACTCGATACACCGTGCCACGGTGTATCTACCGCATCATAGCCCACCCCTAGGGTCAGCGCTAAGCACGGCCGCCAACACATAACCTACAAACACCAGAAACTAGTTGCAACTCCTGGACAGAGGACGAGAGGGGTCAGTAAGTCGAGGGGGTCATATTTCAGGGCCCAATGTGTGGCAGTAGCTAAATCTTAAATCATGCATACAGATCTCAGTTCTTATGGACGGCCTCAATGAAACAACCCACTATGTACTCCTACATGACCTCTCATCAATACCTTTACCAAAACATGTTCAACACATCCCTCACATTACCGACATAATCATTTCACTCTAGCCCATCACCCAGATGAACCAGACCTGACACAACTCTAAGCATAGCAGGCATAGCAAGGTAGGAATCACATTCATGGCTCAATCAACTCCTACACATGCTAGTGGGTTTCATCTAGTTACTGTGGCAATGATAGGTCATGCAGAGGATAAGGGTTCAACTACCGTAGCACACATCAGTTTGAATCGCGTTGTCTTAATGCAGTAAACAAGAGCAGAAGCGAGAACATGGGTTTGTATCGGAATGATCAATGGGTTGCTTGCCTGATGTAGTGGTAGTAGGGTACTGCCCTTCAGACGGATACTCGGGGTTATCCTCGGAGGCAGAACCTACCACGAAAGACACACCGAAACATAATAAACACATGACAATATGCAACAATATGATGCATGCTATGACATGGCAAAATGAATGTGTCTTGGCCTAATGCAAGCTAAAACAGAAAGGAATGAACTCATTTGGATCAAAGATTCAAATGTTAGTTCATTTAACATAGCCTTATTACTGCATTATCTTATTTTGCTTAAACAGCAAGGTTAACTTGTTTTGTCATGCATGAAACCATTACAGATGGATAGATTGAATTTTTCTGATCATTTTTCATATATAATTTGTTTGATTTGGAGCTATGGTTAATTTTCTATGATTTTTAGAAGTTTTGGCTATTTTCTGGAATTTCCTATATAAAAATAAATCCAGAAAAAGAATAAATGTGTCAGCACTACGTCACTATGACGTCAACGAGTCAAAGGCGCCAGGGCCAGTCAAACCTGACTGGTGGGCCCTCTTTGTCAGTGTCTCAGCTAATTAACAGGATTAAGTTAGTACTAACTATCTGTCAATGGGGCCTGGGCCCACATGTCAGTGACTAAACTAATTAAAATTAGTTAACACTAATCCTAAACTAATTAGCAGGCCAGCCCCACCTGTCATAGGCTCAGGGGGGAAGTCAACCTGGGCCCACGCGTCAGTCCATGGTCAAAAAGTGGTCAAATTCACCGGCGTTTAGCCGCTGGCGAGGCCAGACGCGGCGGAGCAGCGCGGGTTTTGCACTCAGGCGACCAAAAGGACGGCGACCATCTACGTGATGCGGGGAGTGAGCCGCGTCGAGTGGTGGCAGTGGGTGGAGCTGGGGTGGCCGGAAACAACGGCGGCGAGCACGTCCGCGGCGGCTAGAGTTCGGACGAGGTCGAACTAGTCGCTAGCAGGCACGGCAAGGGGCGTGCGGGGGTGCTACGGGCTCCTGCGAGTGCATTGAAGACGATGGCGTGCTCGGTTGCGACCCAACGTGGCTGTGTCCACGACGGCGATGTGCGGTGGCGGCGGCGAGCTTCGGCCGCGGTGGTTAGTAAGGCTAGAGGAGGAAATAGACGGCGGGAGCGAGGGGTTCGGTAGAGGAGCTCACGGCGGTTGCTGGACGCGTCTCAGCGGGCTCGGGGGAGGTCGGACGACGTCGGGGCATTGTCGGCGATCTCGGTTGCTCGAGGTAGAAGACGACCGCGGTGATGATGGTTGGGGGCGTCCGGGGCGGCGTGGCTCGGCGGAGAGGACGAGGGGGTCGAGGCGGAGCCTCTGGGCCGGTCAGAGAAGCGAGGGAGAGGCGGTGGCCGTGGTGGTGCTTGTCGGCGGTGACGGCTGCGCTCGGCAGGGGATGGGGAGAGAGCCAGAGGGGGAAGAGGGGCACGAGGAGAGTGGGGAGAATGAGAGGGGAAACAAGGGGGAGTGCGTGGCACTCGTAGGCGCGACCGGGGTGTCGGCAGAAGCAGGAGGTGGCCGGCGTGTGGCCGCGGGCGCCGGCCACGCGCCTCTTGTCCTCCTGGCGAGAGGAGGAGGATGACTGGCAGGAGCCAGTGGGCTGGGCCGAGCTGGGCCAGGCCAGGCGACAGGTAAGTCCTCTAACTCTCTCTCTCTCTCTTTCTGTTTGCTTTTATTTATTTCCTGCTATGTGTATTGAAATAGAATAAATACTATCTCATTTCCAAAAACTCTGGAAATATTCAGAGACACATTTGGGAATATTCCCAACTGCCTAAAAATGCTTCCAAGATTATTTGAGCACTTTAAAATATTTATAGCATTTAAAATGCCCAAATTCAAATACTTATGGCTTGTTCAAAAAACTCCAGAATGGCTCCATAAATTGCAAGACCATTTTTGGCAGAGGTTTTAGTCAAGACCAAATATGGTGGGCTTTTATGAAGGGCATTTTGGGTTCATTGAAATTCCAATTGTTGGAAATTAGCATTTTCAGGGGGGTGTTGGGGTTGATTAGGCCCCATTTCAAGTTTAAGAGAAATTTAAACATGATGCACAAGTTCATCCAACCCTAATGCATGACTAAAAGCAGGGATGTGACACCAGTGCCTCATCTTCGAATTGGGGTAGCAGCTTGTGCTTCGGGTAGCTCTTTGTTGGGCGTTGGAGGCCGTATTCCTCGGCTGCAAGGACGTTAGTCCATCTGTCATTGATAAAATCCTGATCAGCTTGAAGTTGTTGCTCCTTCTTTTTCAGGCTTCTTGCAGCGGTGATTAGCCGGCGCTTAAAGCGCTCTTGTTCGAGGGGTTCCTCCGGCACGATGAAATCTTCATCACCGAGGCTCACATCTTCTTCGGAGGTCGGTTGGTAGTTACTATCCTCCGAGCCCTCGTTCTCGACAGGATCGTCTGGGTTTATTTGCCCATCCTAACAATCATCCTGTTCGGATGTTGGCTCTTCAGGGTCTTCGGCATTCTCCGGAGTATTATTGTCTTTGGTGCCGTATGCCGTCTTTGTCGCGATGTGATTTTGAGCGGCGTCGCTGACGTGGGGCTTCGGCAGGCTTGTCCTCAACCGGATCCTTCTTGCCGTCATCGCCATCCTCTTTGGGTGTGTCCACCATGTACACGTCGTATGTGGAGGTGGCCGTCCATCGTCCAGTAAACAGAGGGTTTTGGCCTTGTTCGTCTCCGGCATCGTCGTCCATACCATCGATGTCGTCGGAGGCGTAGTCCAGCATGTCGATTAAATCTTCGGTGGCTATGAAGTGGGTGGTGGGTAGGACATAAAATTCCCCGCTCCCAGCCCCTAGTCCGGGCTGGGCATAATTCGGAAGCGATCCTTCCATAATGGCGAGTGATCGCATTAAGCCCAGGGCCTCATTTAAAGGCAAGGGTTGGACAGAGAAACGAGAGTCTGGTGGGCTGTCCGGAGCCGGAGTCTCCTAGCGGCGCCCGCTTGACACAGACTTCGAGAGTTCGGACTTGGGGTCCAGCGGAGCATCCGGTGCTTGAGTGACAAGAGGAGTTTGGTTCATCTTCGGGTTAGCCGATGACGTCGTCCCCTCGGGATCTCTGGTAACAAGTTCCATAATTATAGAGAGTCCGGCGAGCTCTAAGCTCCCGTCTTCGGACCTGAAAGCCTGCTCCGGATCTAAGGCCAGAGCGGTGATCGGGGCCGCGAACCCTTCGAAGATCAAATCTCCTCAGATATCAGCGACATAGTTTAGGTTCCTGAAATTGATCTGATGACCAGGGGCGTAGCTGTCGATCTACTCGAGGTGGACAATCGAATTGGCACGCAGCGTGAATCCGCCGAATACGAAAATTTGGCCCGGGAAAAAAACTTCCCCGAAACAGCATCATTGTGGATGATCGAACGAGCCATCGTATCCTTTGTCGACGGCATAGAGGAACTCTCAATGAAAGCACCAATGTCGGTGTCAAAACCGGCAGATCTCGGGTAGGGGGTCCTGAACTGTGCGTCTAAGGGTCGAAGGTAACAGGAGGCAAGGGACACGATGTTTACCCAGGTTCGGGCCCTCTTGATGGAGGTAAAACCCTACGTCCTTCTTGATTGACTTTGATGAGTATAGGGGTTACAAGAGTTGATCTACCTCGAGATCGTAATGGCTAAACCCTAGATGTCTAGCCTATATGATTATGATTGCCTCTACGGACTAAACCCTCCAGTTTATATAGATACCGAAGGGGGCTAGGGTTTGTACAGAGTCGTTTTACAGAGAAAGGGGTCTTCATATCCGAATGCCAAGCTTGCCTTCCACGCCAAGGAGAGTCCCATCTGGACACGGGGGGAACCCTTCTATCTTATATCTTCATGGCCCACCAGTCCGGCCCACGTCACATAGTCCGGACGCCCGGGATCCCCTAATCCAGGACTCCCTCTTTGGGTTTGACACTCTTACTTATCGAAAGGACTACGATAGATCCCCTATACTTGTGGGTCATCAGTCCTTGTTAGCTGAAGAATTTTTGAACGAAACATTAAATTTTTCTTATCTGAATTTTCGGCTTTTGCCGCTCAAACCGTTCTGCATCCCACAATAAGATTGATCTATTCACCCATGATCTAACACGGTCTCCACTTCTTAGTATGTGGGTGACACATGTTGCTAGGATGGCAAGGGTCAGGGGCACGTTCGTCCAATTTCTTCGGACGGGCGGTATTTCACCTCGGCTATAAATACCCCTCGCCCTCCACAGACCTCATTTACTCTGCTCGATCTCACTCCCCTCACTCAAGCTCTTAGACCTAGCGCTATCGCTACTATCCATCATTGCCAGTGAGGAAGAGCTTCACTGCCTCGACCTCGTCGTCGTCGTACTCACGCCGGCCATGGAAATCTTCACTCCGCCGCCGCCGTAGCTGTCTTTCGCCGCCAAGTTAGGGCGTGGAAGATCTGAACGGACGAGTTTCTCCACTTCTTCTCTCAGTTCGTCATGTTCATCGTCCAGGGTAAATAAAATCTGATTCCACTACCCTATATTGATTCTGATGATTTCCTCAAAACCTTCAAAAGGTGTTTATTATTCAACTTCCATATCCATAAACACCCAAAACGCATCTGTTCTTGATTTGTTTCTCTAAGCTACGTTTTTCCTCAAGATTCCTCAGTTGTGTGGGTTTTCAAACCTATACAACTCTGGAACCTAAGTCAAGAACTCTTAGTGAAATTCCTCAAGACATTGTCACAGCCCTGACATAGCCTTTGATTGACCTTGCTTGATCATCATGGCATCATGTTTAATTCTTGAAAAGTTGAAATGGGGGCTGTTCAAACCCTAGCACCAGAACCAAATCAAATAGGTTCAACTTAAAAATATTTTCAGTGAATCCAAAATGCCCTCTGGAAATGTTCATGATTTTTGATAAAGGTGAAAACCTCTGACAAAAATGATGAACATATTTATAGGACATTCCGGGATTTTTGAATTAACCCATAATGTATTTGAATTGGACATTTAAATTTTATAAATATTTTAAATGTCCAAATACTCATGAGCTGAAATGGTTACTGTTGGAAATATTCCAAACAGTGCCCACAAGCAAGCTCATGATTTTTGAACATGCTCTGGCATTTTATTTTAAAGCCAAAACATTTGCAGAAAATAGAAAAAGAAAACAGAAAAGAGAGAGAGAGAGTTAGAGCTTACCTGTCGCCCTGGCCTGGCCCAGCTCGGCCCAGCCCACTGGCTACTGCCAGTCATCCCCCTCCTCTCGCCAGGAGGACGAGAGGCGCGTGCCCGGCGCCCGCAGCCACACGCCGGCCACCTCCTGCTTCTGCCGACACCCAGGACGCCGTATACGAGTGCCACGCACTCTCCCTCGTCCCCCTCTCACTTTCCCCACTCTCCCCATGCCCCTCTCCCTCCTCTGGCTCTCTCCCCATCCCCTCCCGAGAGGAGCTCGTCGCCACCGTTGCCGTCCACCGCGGCCATCGACCCTCTCTCGTCTCTTCGACGTGTCCCCGAGAACCGCCGACGTCTTCCTCTTCCTCACGGGCGAGCCACAACGCCTCGGACGCACTGCAACGCCGCTAGCGCCATCTTCTTCCACCTCGGTCCGCCGAGATCGTCGGCGACCGTACGCCGCCCCTGATGCCTCCCCGAGCTCGCTGAGGCCACCGCTACACTCCCCGTGAGCCCCTTCTCCATTCCCCTCTCTTCCCTTTGCCGTTTTCTCCCTCTAACCACGGGCTCCGTTGAGCCCGAGAGCTCACCGCCGCCACACATGGCGCCGCCGTGGCCACAGCTGCCGCCTTACCCTTTTGAGCCCGCCGTTGTGCTCACCGTGCTTCCAGAAGCATGCCAAGCCCACTAGCCCCTCCTCCCGTGCACCCTAATGCCAGGCACGACCTGGCCGAACTCCGGCCGTCGCGCAAGTCGCCGCCGCCGTCGACCTAAGCCACTAGGGCCGCTGATGTTAGCACCATTGGATGCGGACGAGTCTTCTCGTCCCGTAGGTAGTCTCCGCTGTCTTTTTGGTCGTCGGAGACACAATCCCGACCTCCTCCGCTGCTTCGGCCTCACCGGCGGCTCAACGCCGGCCAAACTCCGGCAGGGTTTGACCCCGTCCGGCCGGGTTTGACTTCTCCCCCCCCCCACTCCCTGACCCACTGACATGTTAGTATTAGTTAACTAATTAGGTTAGTATTAGTTAACTAATTAGGTTAGTTAGATTAGCCACTGACGTGTGGGCCCAGGCCCTAACTAACCTAGGTTAGTAGCTAACCTAATGCTAATTAACTCTGTTAATTAGTAGTGACACTGACGTGTGGACCCCACACGTCAGGTTTGACCTGGACTGAGCCGTTGACCTGCTGACGTCACTGTGAGGTCATGCTGACACAATAATTCCTTTCTGGAATTTAAATAAATCTTAAATGATTTATTATTTTCAGAAAATATCCAAAACTTTGAAAAATCATAGAAATTAATCTATAGCTCCAAATGAAATAAATTATATATGAAAAATTATCAGAAAAATTCAAGGAATCCATCTGTACCATTTTCATGCATGTTTGAGAAAGTTAACCTCACTGTTTAGGATGAAACGTGATTAGGGCAAATTTCATAATAGGTTTGGAGTTGGAATTTGATGTAGTTTTGAATTCCACTTCAATTAAAATGACTTTCTATTGCATTAGCCCAAATCACAGCATATTGCCATGTCATGATCATGCATCATATTGTTGCATTGCATTGATTGTATTCTTTCTGTGTTTGCCGGTGATTGTTCCCCCCGATAGACGTGGTTCCGACGATTGATCGATGACACTGATGAAGAACTATATTATCTTCAGAAGTGCCAGGCAAGCAAAACCCCCTTGTTCATTCCGATACAATCCCACTCTATCGCTCCTGCTCTCTTTTACTGCATTAGGAAAACAATGATTCAACTGTTACATGCTGCGGTAGTTGAACCCCTTTTCCTCTGCATGACCTGTCATTGCCACAATAAATAGATGAAACCCACTAGCATGAGTAGGAGTTGTTTGAGCCCTGATGTGCCTACTCATTCGTGCTTGTATGTCATGCCTGCTACTGCTTAGAGTTGAGTCAGGTCTGATTCATCGGGGATGAATTGGAATGTGGTGAACATGTCCTACCGTTGAGAGCTAAGTGTGTGAACACGATTTGGTAAAGGTAGCGGTGAGAGGCCATGTAGGAGTACATGGTGGGTTGTCTCATTGCAGCCATCCTCAGGAACTGAGTTCTGTGTTTGTGATCCATGAACAATTACTACCACACATTGGGCTCCGGGCGCTCCAAGCTCTCTCGACTTATTAATCAACTCGATCTCTGTCCAGGAGTCGCAACTAGTTTCTGGTGTTTGTAGGTAGTGTTAGTAGTCTACCAAGTGGCACCCGGTACAGGTGGGCTTGGGACAGACTAGGCACAGTGGCACGGTGTACCAAGTGGCATCCGGATGGTGGGCTTGGGAACCCTGCTCACATCGTTTGGGGCCGTGAGCGACACCCCGGCCGGATCTCCTTGCGGATGGAACCCGAATAGGCGATAAACCTGGACTAGAGACTTGTTGGTTAGTCAGGTCGTGGCCGACTCCCTCGCCCGGCTTCCGCTTGAAGGTTGTTGAGGTACATGACGTGTACAGGGCAATAAGCGGTGAGAGCGTGTGTGAAGAACTACACCCCTACAGGGTTATCATTATCTATTCGAATAGCCGGATTCCTCGGATATGGAAACTTGGACCCCTTGCATAGTTCATAGACAAGTGAAAGTGGATACTCTAAAACTCGCAACATAAGCGTGAGTGCTATGGATGGCCTTCTCGTAGGGAGACGGGAGCGGATCCATAGTGGTGTATTGATATGGTGAATATATGGACTCGTGTGCGCCACCTCAAAAGAGTTGCTTGCAGTCGTAGTTCAGGTTAGCCACTGAGTCGAAGCTGGCTTGCTGCAGTTAAAATCCACCACCCCGTTTATTGATACCGATGCATATGTAGATTGTTCTGATGTAAGTCTTGCTGGGTACATTTGTACTCACGTTTGCCTATTTTATGTTTTGCAGACAGACGTCAGTCTCGCTAGTAGTTCCGTGTGGACTTCGACGTTTAGCTTGATACCTCAGCTACGATCCTGTATCCTCGGCAGGATCTGGTAGATAGTCAGGCTTCTCAGCCTTTTTCATTTGTAGATGTTTGTACTCAGACATGTTAAGCTTCCGCATGTGTTTGACTTGTATGCTCTGAATGTTGGGTCATGAGACCCATGTTTGTAATATCTCGCTCCTCGGAGCCTAATGAATAAATACTTTGAGTCGTAGAGTTATGTTGTGATGCCATGTTGTATTTGCACATATCGAGCATATTGTGTGTATGATTGAAATGCTTGGTATGTGTGGGATTCGACAACCTAGTGGTTTATCCTTGGTAGCCTCTCTTATGGGGAAATGTAGTCTTGTGCTTCCATGAGCCATAGTAGTCCGCTATAGCCCGGTTCACCGGAGTCCTGCTAGCCCAGCACTACTGCTCAGGACACTTGACTGGCCGGCATGTGATTCACTCTGTTCCTGTGTCTATCCCTTCGGGGAAATGTCACGCGGTGACATCCGGAGTCCTGCCTAGCCTGCTACAGCCCGGGTTCCCGGAGTCCTGTTAGCCCAGTGCTACAGCCCGGATTCACATGCTGCTGACCAACATGCTCGATGTTGATTCATGTATGCATGTCCCCGTAAGTTAGTGCCACTTTGGGTTCACGACTAGTCATGTCGGCCCGGGTTCTCTGTCATATGGATGCTAGCGACACTATCATATACGTGAGCCAAAAGGCGCAAACGGTCCCGGCCATGGTAAGGCGACACCCGTGGGAATACCATGCGTGAGGCCGCAAAGTGATATGAGGTGTTACCGGCTAGATCGATGTGACTTAGAATCGGGGTCCTGACAGACATCCATGGTCAAATTCCTCAAACTTGATTCTTTTGCAAAAAATTCTGAGAACACATATGACCTCTCCAAATTCTTCGCACCTATACTCTATTCACAGGTACACATGTCCGCTATTGAATCACTAGGTTCTCATCAACATAACTCATTTGCAGTGTTCCTGGAAGATAAATTGCATACTTCCTCAGAAACTTCAGTTGTACAAAATCCTCAAGTGAAGAAAATGGCTGATGGCAAAAGACCTTAGAAGGGAGGAAAGAGACCAGAGGGAAACACTGCTTTTGAAATCCCTGATGACATATATGATGAATATTGCACTCTTGACAAAGCCACTCATGGCAAGGGGAACAAAAATCAGCGCAAGGTGCGCATTCAGCGGATTGAGAGGAGATGGGCCAGAGAATGGAGGGAGTATCGATATGTGACTCCCAAGTACATGAAGAAATTTGCGGTACACCCTCCATGCCCAAGACCTCCATTAGCACCAGGCCAAGTTGTTGATCCCTCTAGCATCAGAAGATGTGAGGAATTTCCCAAGGAATGAGTTAAACGCCAAGCTAAATTGGCCAAAATGGCCAAATAAGCAGTGAAGAAATTCAATGAAGATTCTATTGTTGCCACTGCTGAGGCCTCTGCTAGCAAGCCTAAGAAGGCAATGCCAAAGAAACTAGCTGTCAAGCCAGGTTCCTCAGCTGCAATGCCCTCACGGCCAAGCTCTTCAAAGCCCTCATGGCCTATTCCTCAAGCAACATCCTCAAAAGCAGTTATTGCAAAATCCTCAGCTGCTACAAAGTCCTCAGCACTAGTGCATCTTGCCAAGTGCCAAAGGACTACAGGAATCTCTATTGCTGCAGGAGCATCTACAAGTTTCTCAGCTCCTCCACATTCCTCAACTGCTCCAACCTTGCTGAAGAAAAAGGTTGCTGCTGGACGCGGGTCGAGGCCAAGCCCTCACAAGAAGCAGGTTGCCTTTCAAATTCCATCAAGTGATGATGAGGCTGATGAAGAACTCGCTGAAATCATCAGATACACACAACAAATGGCCGCTAGAGCCAAAGGCAGTGAAGTGCCACTCCTGTTGGATCCAAAGTTGATCCTTGATTTCATCGATCTTTGGAACAAGGACCCAAATACTCATCTGCCTGATCTGAACCTCACTCCTGACCAGAGCCACATGCTCAATGCCTTTATAGGCGAAGAAAAATGGAAATTTGAGAAGGCCAGACAGGCAAACAAAGCTCGGTATAAGAAGGATCATTTTCTGAAGAAGAATGTTGTAAACATGTCTCCTGAAGAACTTGTGAATCTGCAAAAGCAGATTAAAGACATTAGCGATCAATTTGACGCGTATCGTGCAGATTGGCTAGGTGCCAAAGTCAAATTTGTCAAATTGGCTGAGGGTTTCAAACCGAAGGTTGCAGCTACATTGCAACAAGAAATTCCTCAGGCTGAGACATCTGCTCAGCCTACTGAAAAACATGCAAGAACAGCTGATGAAAATCAGACTATTGAAGAAAATGAGAGTACCAAGGCTACTGAAGAAATTCCAGCCTTTGAAGGAACTGACAGGGCAACCTCCAATGTTGCGCCTGAAGAACAAACCAGGCTAGTTGAAGCATATGCTACTACGCCTGAGGAAACTGAACCGATTTCATCTGCTCCTCCTACAAAGTCATCACAGATGAAAAGTATCAACCTTCCTTCTGCATCAGAAGTGAGGAAGACTAAAGATGCAGAGAAGGCAGCTATGAAGAAAAGGAAAGCATCAACAACTGCAGAGTGTTCAGCCCCTAAGAAAGTGATGGCTTTGATGAGCTCATTCACGAACCCAATTGATGTTGTTCCTATCTCGAGCGTGCCTTCAAAGGAGATTGTTCCCTTTGGTGAGGAATATGTCATACCTGATGACATGGATGAAGAAAATCCTTCTGCTGCTTCTTCAGAGTAGTTGGATGAAGAAATGAAGTGGATAATATCCCTTCAACCCCGACGGTATCATCGCCTATGCCTCAGTTCACAGCTAAAGAGGCAGGCATTGAAGAAATTGATGAAGAAGATGAGGATGTGGATATTGGCTCTATCACTCCTGTGATCAATGATGATTATTGGGAAAGACTTCACCCCAATTCACCTTTGATCACTCCACTGCATCAGATTCTTCAGTCCCTGGTTCAAACTGAAGAAATTCATACGGGATCTGATGGACCTCATGCCTCACTTTTGTCTATTCCAAAAGAAGTTCCAACCACTAGTGTTGAAGAAATGGAGGCCAAGACTGCAGCTGATGAAACTGCTACTGAAATTCCTAATAAGTCTGTGGCTCCAGAGGTTGTGCGCCAAGAGGCTGTGAAGCCATCCACTATAAATCTTCAGCCGAAGCCACAAAATCCTCATACCAAGAAGCAGAAATTCAAAGCTGATGATTTCTTTGCTCAGCATCATTTCTTCACGGATTATAATCCCTATGACTCTGCAAGACTTCGATGCAAGTGCTTCTAGATAGCCAGCCAAATGAACTTCTATTCCTCACTGCTATTCGATAAGGACAAGGGTTTTGAACATCGTAAAATTCCTCATGTGGACATGGAATCGCTTCCTTGCTTCCAACCTGTCCTCAGTGTTCTTCATGATGCTGGGCTCCTAAACTTCTGCGCTGACATCTGCAACGGGAATGAAGAACTCATTCTTCAATTCTACGCCACATTGCACCTCACCGGAAATTTTGAAGATGTGAATTTTTGGGTGCTAGACTGGATGACTGAGAATACTCATTATAAAGCATTGGCCTCTAAATTGCTTCATGCCATTCCAGTCAGTCCTCCTGTTGAAGGCGCAAGCCTTGTCTATGAAGAACCTGAACTCTCCAACCACTTGATGCAAGCGCTGATGAAGCCACTGAAGCCTGGCCAAGCTCCAAGGACCACATTCCTCGTCAAGGAATTGCTTTATGTGCCAAGGACAGTATATCACATCTTGACCAAAACCCTGAGTCCGATCAAGGGCCACAACTCTGATGAAGAAGAGGTTGTTGGCATAATGAAGAATCTGTTGTTCAATATCATACATGGTATTCCTATCAACTACCATGATTTCTTCATGAGGACTCTGGTCAATGCTGCTCTGTCACCGTTTGAGTCGAAGCCTTATGCTCCCTAGATCATGAAATTCATCAGATCAAGGTCTTCAATTCATTACCAGGCTGACTATCAAAATCATCTCGGCTATTTGTTGCTGATTGAAGTCCTCAAAAGGACCATTTCCTCAGCTGATGAGAAGGGCAAGACTGCTATCATTGATGAAGGCACTCGTCCATTGGATGGACAATTTCGCAAGGCTGCATCCTATTCCACCAATGATGACTCTGCAACACAAGATTCTGCCAACGGGGCATCTTATGAACACATACCACAACTTCAGGAGCGAATAACTCAAGCTCAGGAGCAGAGCATGATTGACAAAAGCAGGGATACAATTTACCAAAGGCATTATGTATCCGATGAAAGGCTCACAAGGTTAATCAATATGAAGAACGGTGTCGGATAAATCCAACAAAGGATCTGGTGGTCCATACGGGATCTGATGTGAGCATCGGTACTCAACCAGAAGAAGAAAGAATGTAAGGAGATCAGATTATAGAAACAACTGACTAACTCAAAGCTCAGTTGCAAAGAAATTATGAATTCCAACACAATGGATCAGAAGCAATGCTCTGATGAGGGATGGATGGGTAGAATAGCCTTAGGGGTACAATCGATGGCGATTTGATTGGTCGAGATCCAGCTCATGTTTAAAATGACGTTTGAGCCGGAAGGACAAAATGAAGGATCTGATTAAGGATTGCGAGCATTCGCAACATATTGATTCAACAGACTCAAACTGATAATGACTAAGGATGCCAGTAAGATTACTGGACTTATGAGGTTAATCATAATGCAAGCAAGCAAGAATTTCAAGAGCAATAGGTTGTTGAGGATTTTCGGGGATCGAATGGTATTTCGAAGACTTTTGTGAAATACATGAATCAACTGGTGATGAGTGGATACTCGATAAGTGCGAGAAATTATCCGTAAGGGTACTCAGGCCGGCGGCAAAGAACTGCAAGGCAGAAGGCACAAAGTATTCCCGGAACAGCAAGGAGTATTTCAGGGTATCTTGTAAGAACAAGAGCAACTGGGGACTAATGTAAGAATGGTAGGTGCATGTAGTTTTCTATAGGGGTTGACGGTGGAAGGGAATTGCGAACGCAATGAGCACAACTTCTCGAGATAACATCGAAGAGTATCTTTGGAATCCTTCGGCGCACCAAGCAATCATCTAGAGCGAGGGGCTCTCCGGGAGGAAGTAATTACGAGAACCTAGAGTCAGAGTTAGTAAATTCATTTTAACCCGAATAGAAGAGAGATCAGAGTCCCAGAGTATAGATGAGGAATAAAAGATCCTACTACCATCCAACGGCGACGTGGGACCATGGGCCGCACAGCCATGTTAGTAAAACAGTTTTCATCGGCTAGACTCAACTTCGGCCAAGGAGTGTGGAAGGGGGATTCCTACAGGCAGTCGGCTCTGATACCAACTTGTGACGCCCTCGATTTGACCGTACACTAATCATACACGCAAACGTGTACGATTAAGATCAGGGACTCACGGGAAGATATCACAACACAACTCTACAAATAAAATAAGTCATACAAGCATCATATTACAAGCCAGGGGCCTCGAGGGCTCGAATACAAGAGCTCGATCATAGACGAGTCAGCAGAAGCAACAATATCTGAGTACATACATAAGTTAAAAAAGTTTGCCTTAAGAAGGCTAGCATAAACTGGGATACATATCGAAAGAGGCACAGGCCTCCTGCCTGGGATCCTCCTAAACTACTCCTGGTCGTCGGCGGCGGCCTGCACGTAGTAGTAGGCACCTCCCGAGTAGTAGCAGTCGTCATTAACGGTGGCGTCTGGCTCCTGGACTCCAACGTCTGATCGCATCAATCGGATATAGAAAGGGGGGAAAGGAGAGCAAAGCAACCGTGAGTACTCATCCAAAGTACTCGCAAGCAAGGAGCTACACTACATATGCATGCATTGGTATCAAATGGAAAAGGGGTAGCATATGTGGACTGAACTGCAGAATGCCGGAATAAGAGGGGGATAGCTAGTCCTATTGAAGACTATGCTTCTGGCAACCTTCATCTTGCAGCAGAAGAAGAGAGTAGATGGTAAGTTAACCATGTATCATCGCATAGCATAACCCTACTCGGTGATCCTCCCCTCGTCGCCATGTGAGAGAGCGATCACCCGTTATATCTGGCACTTGGAAGGGTGTGTTTTATTAAGTATCTGGTTCTAGTTTTCATAAGGTCAAGGTACAACTCCGGGTCGTCCTTTTACCGAGGGACACGGCTATTCGAATAGATCAACTTCCCTGCAGGGGTGCACCACATTTCCCAACACGCTCGATCCCCTTTGTCCGGACACACTTTCCTGGGTCATGCCCGGCCTCGGAAGATCAACACGTCGCAGCCCTACCTAGGCACAACAGAGAGGTCAGCACGCCGGTCTAAATCCTATGGCGCAGGGGTCTGGGCCCATCGCCCATTGCACACCTACACGTTGCGTACGCGACCGGTGAGCAGACCTAGCCTCCCTTATACAAGAGCAGGTGTTCCAGTCCAACCCGGCGCGTGCCGCTCAGTCGCTGACATCACGAAGGTTTCGGCTGATACCACGACGTCGAGTGCCCATAACTGTTCCCACGTAGTTGGTTAGTGCGTATAGGCTAGTGGCCAAACTCAGATCAAATACCCAGATCTAGTTAAGTGTGTTATTTTGGAATAACCATGGACGCCGATCTGGGCCAGGCCCACCTCTCTCCTAGGCGGTCTCAACCTACCCTGTCGCTCCGCCACAAAGATCCACTCAGAGGGCCGTCAGGACAAACGTCCTTTTGGACCCAATCCGTGAATCACTCGTGGGTACTCTACTAGCCGACCCGACTTTAGTCACCACAAGTATCATATAATATGTATACAAGTATATACCCGTGATCACCTCTCGGGTGATCACGGCCCGATAGTATAGCATGGCAGACGGACAAGAATGTAGGGAAACTAATGGTAAACTAGCATCCTATACTAAGCATTTAGGATTGCAGGTAAGGTATCAATAACTGTAGCAACAATGACAGGCTATGCATCAGGATAGAATTTACGGAAAGCAGTAACATGCTACACTACTCTAATGCAAGCAGTAGAGAGAAGAGTAGGAGATATCTGGTGATCAAGCGGGGGCTTTCCTGGTTGCTCTGGCAAGTAGGAACCGTCAACAACATAGTCGGATGGGGCACCAGCAGCGGCGTCAGTCTCGTAGTCTACCGGAGAGAAGAGGGGGAAGAAACAATGAATACAATGCAAACAGATGCATATCGATGCATGACATGACAAGTAACGGTGCTAGGTGTGCCCTAACGCAGTATGAGGTGATACCGGCGAAGGGGGGAAACATCTGGGAAAGTATCCCCGGTGTTTTGCATATTTGGATAGATGAATCGGAGGGGGAAAGTTGCGTGTTCACTATGCTAGGGATGCGTGGCGGACGAACAGGCTGCGTATCTGGATTCGTCTCGTCGTTCTGAGCAACTTTCATGTACAAAGTTTTTCCATCCGAGCTACGGTTTATTTTATATTGATTTTAAAAGATTTAAATCATTTTTAGCATTTATTTAATTATTTTAATTCAACATTATCCAGAATAGTGCTTGATGATGTCAGCATGACATCAGCAGTCAGTTGACTAAGTCAAACTGACATGTGGTTCCCGCTGTCATTGACTAAGACTAACTAAACAAGTTTAATTAGTTTAGTTAATTAATTAGTTTAATTAATCAAATTTAATTAAGTTAATTAATTCTTTAATTAATTATTTATTTATTTATTTTCATTCATTTTTTAATACGTTCTGGGGTGGGCCCCGGCTGTCATTGGGCCAGGGGCCCTAACGGGTTCGGGCGCACGGGTGCGGTTGCTCGCACCCGAGGCCACGATAGGCGAGGACGAGCGCGCCCGGGGACTCGGTGGCCGGCGACGGCGGAAGCAACGCCAGGCACGGGAGCAGGCAGCCGCAGCAGTAGGCAGGGGAGGAGGCGCGGCCTCGCGGTGGACTGCGGGACGGCGAGCTGCAGAGGCAGGGGGCACCGGCGGCGTCGGGCGTGGGCGCGGTCTGGTGCAAGTCAGGGGCGGGGCACGGCGCAGCACACGAGCGGGGGGGCTACGGGGTGGCGCGAGTGGGCGCCGGCGGCTGACGAGCAGCGGGGCGGCAGAGGTCATGTGTGGCCGAGCCAGGGAAGCGGGGTTTGTGGGGGCACGGGCCGGCGAGGCCGCATGTAGCGACCAGACCTCAAACAGTCTGATCTCTGTGCAGTAGTGTCACCCCTGGATCGGTAATGCTGACACGCAGAGTACTTGAGGATTTATAACAGAGTAGCAATCACACACTTATTACATCGAATGTCTCAAAAGAGAACTTATTACAATAAATATGGCTTAAGGTCATCTAATACGATAATAGCGGAAGGCTTGGAAGATAAAGTGAGTCCATCAACTCCAACGGCATCACTGAGTGAAAGACCACGACCTAAGGCTCCTTACTCGTCGTCTGAAAAGTCTGCAACATGATACCTTGCAGCCCGAAATGGGTCAGCACATGGAATATGCTGGCAATGTAACACAAGAGAGTAATGAACAGAATAATGCTATCACTACATGCATATATGGCTGGTGGAGGCTATAGGGTTGATAAGTTGTGCGAAAAGCCATTTTTTCCTACTGGAAAGGAATATATTTTATTTAACTACAAAGTTGGTTGAAAAACATTGAGAATGGTAAACCCCATCTCAATCCCAATTAAAAGTAATTAATAACCCAATCAAATTATATTTAAGAGTGATGAGATCCACATGATAATCCAAGAACTAGATACTCAAGATGTCCATAACTGGGGACATGGCTAACCATGATTAGTTTGTACACTCTGCAAAGGTTTGTGCACTTTTCCCCACAAGACTCGATCTCCTCCATTGGATTTCTCGCACTTCATGATGTTTGAGAAACGGATGACTGAGACACAGTCTTTCCAAAGAGGTCCCCTTAACCGATAGATAGGCCGGTACACCTACAATCCCCTACATCTGCTAGCCCATCATGGAAAGGTTTCCCACAACTTACTCAACTATGCCAGAGCCCATAATGGCATGTGGCTGCACACAGAAGTTTCCAGCATGAAAAATCTTATGATCCCTTTGGGCCTGGGTGGCGGTCCATAGGAAAATCACACGGTACCTCGGGATTTCCAAAAATACAGGCAATCACTGGAATTCCCCAGGTGCCTCAATCCACCCAGATGTGTATTAAAGTTGCCACCTTAAGTTGAACCATTAATTAACAATCTCACATCTGTCATGAATACACTCAAACCCAATCCACGTCTACGAGCATAGCATAGCAGTATAAGCAACGTAGAAGTAACTCCCAGGGTTTGATAATAAACAGGTGAATAGGTACTACCTCTTCTACTTCCCAACCCACAATTTAATCAGATCCTAACCATGCAATTGTTTGAGGATTGATCTAATGCAATAAAACTGGGTATTAAAGAGGTATGATCAAAGTGTTACTTGCCTTGCTGATGATCCACGAAACCTAGAGACTCGATGTAGCACGATTCGCACTCCGGGTACTCTATCGCAATCAAACAAGCATACAATAAGCAATCAAGCAAGGGCACAAGTAAAGCTCAAATAAGATATCTAACCAAAAATTTCAACTTAAGAACTCCGGTTTGCAAAAAGAATCAAATCAAACGAAGCAACAAAACTCAAACGACGAAAGAAACAAGCTTCGTTCACTAATCTGGACTAAAGTTAAATTTTTACAGTAGAAAAAAGTTGTTTAAGTTGGTTAAACAGAAAGAGGGCTTCGAGACGACACTCTAGGCGCTTGAATCGCCTGATTCCGATAAACGAGCGAAAAGTTATACTAAAACGAAAATCGGATCAGAAATCTCGATCGAAAATAATCGCGGAAAATCCGAGAAAAAGAAAAACTGACGAACAGGCTAACGAACGAATGTTCGCTGTCTGCGGCTAAACGGTGAAAACCGTTCGTTAAAATGAACGTCCGGACGAACGTCCGGACGAACGTCCGCTAAATAACTAAACCGAGAAAAAATAAACCGAACCGAATCTAAAAAACGGATCTAGGTTTAGAAAAACCCGTTTGGTTTTCTTATGTAAACCGAGGCGGCGGCGGCTACCTCCGGTGAGGCGGCGCGGCGGCGGTGCGGCTCCGGCGAGGCGCGGCGGCTGTGGCGGGATAGGGTTTGGGTTTGGGCTGCGGCGCGGCTCGGGTTGGGCTGGTGGGCTTCGGCGACTCGGGTGGCGGCTTATAAAGGCCCCCCGGGCGGAGTCCCGCTCGGGTACGGCCCGGAGTCGGTTTGACTTTTTTTAAAAAAATAATAATAATTCCGACGTGCAAAAAAATAAAGAAAAGAAATACTAAATGGACTCCAAAAATCCTGAAATAAATTTTCGCCGTCCTCCAAAAATAAGCTGGACAAGGTGAACATTTATTTGGGCCTAAAATGCAGTTTTGAAAAACGCATATTTTTCCTAATTCAAATAAAATAGCGATAAAACTCCGAATAAAAATCTTATTTGATTTTAATATTAAATCTCCGATATTTCTTTATTTTGAGGATGTCATTTTATCCTATCTCTTTTATTTTTATAAAATAAATATTCAAAGAGAAAATAATTAAAATCAAACGATCCTCTTTTCAAAATTCGAGAAAAACTCAAATATGAAAATAATGAAATCCCTAACTCTCTTCGTGGGTCCTTGAGTTGCGTAGAATTTCTCGGATCAACCAAAATGCAATAAAATATGATATGCAATGATGATCTAATGTATAACATTCCAATTTGAAAATTTGGGATGTTACAAACCTACCCCCCTTAAGATGAATCTCGCCCTCGAGATTCGGGTTGGCTAGAAAATAGGTGTGGGTGGTCTTTGTGTAGGTCTTCCTCTCGTTCCCAGGTGGCTTCATCCTCGTTATGGTGGCTCCACTGAACTTTACAGAACTTGATAACTTTGCTGCGTGTAACTCGGCTGGCAAATTCGAGAATCTTGACTGGCTTCTCTTCGTAGGTCAAGTCGCTATCCAACAGTATCGCTTCCAGTGGCACTGTATCTCTCAGAGGGATATCAGCCATCTCTGCGTGGCACTTCTTCAACTGAGAAACATGGAACACATCGTGAACTCCTGACAATCCTTCGGGCAATTCCAACTTGTAAGCAACTTCTCCCATACGTTCCAAAAATTTGTATGGTCCCACAAAACGCGGTGCTAACTTTACCTTAACTCCAAAGCGCTTAACTCCTTGGAGTGGTGACACACGAAGATACACTCTGTCTCCAACTTTGTTAGTTGTCTCCTTGCGTTTAGAATCCGCATAGCTCTTCTGCCTGGACTGGGCTACCTTGAGTCTATCACGAATCAGCTTAACCTTCTCTTTAGATTCTTTAATCAAATCTGGTCCAAACAACTGTCGGTCTCCAACTTCATCCCACAACAACGGTGTTCTGCACCTCCTTCCGTACAATGCTTCGAAAGGGTCCATCTTCAAGCTGGCTTGGTAACTATTGTTGTAAGAGAACTCTGCGTAAGGCAAATTATCGTCCCAACTAGATCCATAATCTAGCGCACAAGCTCTCAACATGTCCTCCAGAATTTGATTGACTCTCTCAGACTATCCATCCGTCTGCGGGTGAAAAGTTGTACTGAACTCTAGCCTGGTTTCCAAAGTTCCATGTAACTGATTCCAAAACTTTGAGGTAAACCGGGTTCCTCTATCTGATACAATTGTCCTCGGAACTCCATGCAAACATATGATCCTGGTCATGTATATCTTTGCCAACTTAGCACTGGTGTAAGTGGTCTTCACTGGGATGAAATGAGCTACTTTCGTTAAACGATCGACTACAACCCATATCGAGTCATAGCCTGAACGAGTCTTGGGTAATCCCATGATAAAATCCATGCCTAGCTTATCCCACTTCCATTCGGGTATCGGAAATGGTTGCAGCAATCCTGCTGGCTTCTGATGCTCTGCCTTCACTCTCTGACATACATCACAAACTGCTACATACTCCGCAATATCCTTCTTCATTCCGGTCCACCAGAATCTATCCTTCAGATCCAGGTACATCTTGGTATTTCCTGGGTGAATCAAATATGGAGAGTCATGGGCCTCTTGCAGAATCAACTTCCTAATCTCCTGATCATTTGGCACATATACGCGGTCCTCAAACCATAGGGTATCGTGCTCATCCTCCCGAAATCCCTTGGCTTTTCCTTTGCCCATCCTTTCCTTTATCTCGGCAATCTCCTTGTCTGTCTTCTGATCTTATCCATTAGAGTAGACTGAATCTACAAAGCTGCTACATAACCTCTCGGAACTATATCCAAACATAGCTCACGAAGGTCTTCCGCTAACTCCTTGGGTAACTCTCCTGCCATGAGGGTATTGACATGACTCTTGCGGCTCAATGCATCGGCTACTACGTTAGCCTTTCCAGGATGATAGTGCAACTTCATATCATAATCCTTTATGAGTTCCAACCATCTCCTCTGCCTGAGATTCAACTAGTTCTGTGTGAAGATATACTTCAAACTCTTGTGATCTGTGTATACCTCACAATGGTTTCCGATGAGAAAATGTCTCCAAGTCTTCAACGCATGCACTACGGCTGCTAACTCCAAATCATGCGTAGCATAATTTAACTCATGGGGTTTAAGCTGTCGTGAGGCATATGAAACAACTCTTCCTTCCTACATAAGCACTGCTCCATGTCCTCGACGAGAAGCGTCGCAATACACTTCATAATCTTTGCGTTGATTTGGCAGAATCAACACTCGTGATGTAACCAAACGTTTCTTCAATTCCTGAAAACTAGCCTCACATTCCTCAGTCCATTTGAACTTGGTGTCCTTCTTTAACAACTCCGTCATAGGCTTTGCAATCTTCAAGAAATTCTCAATGAATCTCCGATAGTATCCTGCGAGTCCAAGAAAACTCCAGATCTCTCCAACGGACGTGGGTGACTCCCAATTTGTCACAGTGACAACCTTGGTGGGGTCTACTGCTATTCCTTCTCCGTATATAACATGTCCAAGAAATCCAACTTCCTTCAACCAAAACTCACACTTGCTGAACTTGGCGTATAGCTGATGTTCTCTAAGCTTCCCAAGTACTAAACGCAAATGCTCCTTATGATCCTCTTCATTCTTCGAGTAGACCAGAATATCATCAATGAACACCACAACAAACTTATCCAAAAATTCCATAAACACCTTGTTCATCATGTTCATAAAATAAGCAGGTGCGTTAGTCGGGCCAAATGACATAACGGTATACTCATATAGCCCGTACCTTGTGTTAAAAGTTGTCTTAGGTATATCCTGTTCTCGAATCTTCAACTGGTGGTACCCTGATCACAGATCGATCTTGGAAAACACCTTAGCTCCTTGCAGCTGATCAAACAAAGCATTGATCATCGGCAGTGGGTACTTGTTCTTGATCGTTACTTCATTCAATCCACGATAATCAACAACCATCCTTAATGATCCATCCTTCTTTTCCACTAGAAGTACTGGTGATCCCCAAGGTGATGAACTTGGGCGAATATATCCTTTATCCAGTAACTCCTTAATCTGCTTCTTAATTTCCTCTAAATCCTGTGTGGGCATCCTGTACGGTCTCTTAGATATTGGCCCTGTGCCTGGCAAGAACTCAATCAAAAACTCGATGTCTCTATCCGGTGGCATGCCTGGCAACTCTTCTGGAAATACATCCAGGAAATCCTTCACCACTAGTACTTCCTCCTGTACAACTCCTGTTAAGGAATTTACTTGAGTCCTAATCGGCACATGTCGGGATACATACTTGATCCTTCTTCCTTCTGGGGTGGTGAGCAAAATTGACTTACTAGCACAATCGATGTTTCCTCCATACGTCGACAGCCAATCCATACCCAGAATCACATCCAAACCTTGTGACTCCAGAATTATCAGATCTGAGGGGAAAACGTGCCTACCTATGGCCAATGGTATCTGAAAACATCCTTGGCTTGCCATATACTCTGCTCCTGGCGAGCTCACTAACATAGGTGTACTAAGAACTTTGGTGGGCAGTTTATACTTATCCACAAGTCCCCTTAATATGTATGAACGCGATGCACCAATATCGAAAAGTACGACTGCAGTAAAAGACTTAACCAAAAACTTACCTATTACTGCATCTGGCTGGGCTTCAATCTCCTCCATGTTAACGTGGTTCACTTGTCCCCTATTGAAAGGGTTGGGCTTCTTCCCAGAGCTTCCATTGCCGTTTCCATTCTTAGCTTCAGGACATTCATTAGTGTAATGTCCGGTCTTCTGGCACTTGTAGCAAGTAACATGGCTTAGATCTTTCTTGACGGGCGTTGCTGGGTTGAAACGGTTCTGTCTGTTGCTTCCTCCATTACCATTCTTGGAGCCACTATGGTTGTGAGAACTTCCTCCATTGTGAGTGTGGCCTCCATGGTTATGCACAAGTCCTCCCGAGTTCGGGGTGAAACGGGGTCTCTGCTGAGCTCCAGAATTATACTTCCCTTGTCATACTTCCTCTTGGGGTTGTCAATCTGTTGCTGCTTCCCTTCAATCATGAGAGCTCTATCTACCAACTGTTGGTAGTTATTAAAGGTTGCTACCATCAACTGCATGCTCAGCTCATCATTCAGTTCTTCCAAAAACTTCTCCTGCTTAGCTGCATCCGTAGCAACGTCATCTGGGGCATAACATGCTAGCTTGCTAAAGTCATCCACATACTGGCTAACGGTGCGTCCTCCTTGGCGTAAGTTGCAAAACTCATGCTTCTTTATGGCCATAGCTCCTATGGATACATGGGCAGTGCGAAAAGCCTGCTGGAACTGGTCACATGTAACAGTGGTTATAGGATAGGTGAAAGTGTAATTCTCCCACCATGAGGCTGCTGGTCCATCCAATTGGTGAGCGGCAAAATGCACCCTCTCAGCATCTGTGCATCCTGCAGTGGTTAACTCCCTTCCAATCCTGCGGAGCCAATCATCGTCCACTATCGGCTCGGTGCTACTAGAAAACACCAGCGGCGGCAACCTCAGAAAACGGGCTAAATTGCCAACTGGGGGTGGTGGTGGTGGGTTGTTGTTGTTGTTGTTGCCTTGGTTCTGAACTAACAACTACATCAGGGTATTCTGCTGCTGGATCAACTGAGTGAGCTCCGGTGGAAAGGTAAATCCGGGGTCACGTCTCGGAGGCACCTGAGGGTTTAGAGAGAAGAGAAGTAGAATAGAATGAGGTCTAGTGAGAAAACACTACCCATATGCACATGAGACAAACACAATCATATCACTCAATCAATCAAGCAAGGGCATACAATCGGTCTAGAACTATCATTACAAAGTGCTTGGACTATAATATTTACATGGTGGAATACTACTACTGATATGGTGGTCGACTAGAAATATTGTTCAGTCGAAGACTTCATGATATCTGCTCCAGCTTCATCAACATAGTCATCATCACTATCGTCGGGGTCCGAGTCGGTGTCGTCAATGATGATGTAGTCTTCTGAACGAATCTCCTTACGTTCGTCATCTTCTTCCCCTCGCGCGGGGTCCCCCATGAATACTCCTAGCTTCATTGTCAGGTCTGCATTCTTATCGACTAGTACGACGATTTCCTCCTCATAATCTTCGCGAGTTGCCTTGAGTTCTTCCTCAAGCTCCGCGATCCTTGTCATGGCCTTCTTCAGATCTATCATGCCTGCGCACATCTGATTCTCCTGACGACGAATGTGCTGGTTTAACTCCTGGATGAAAGCGGCAATTGATCTATCCTTCCTGGTGTTGATCATCTCCCATTGCTCATCTCGGCGCCCACAAATCTGGTAGATAGTATCCTTGAGATCCTTGTGGTAAACTTCTCCAATGCGTCACATGGTGATGTGGACTCCATACTCTTTCCTAGACTCCAGGTTGGTGCGTCAAAGGAAAATTCTATGGGCTCAGTGACTGGCGTAAATGTCCTTCCTAGAACTTGAACTTGAATCATCCAGCGCTCCTCTTCTTGTAAAGTGGCGTTGTAAGTCCCGGTGAAGCTTGGTATTCCAATGTTCAGGTACCTAGTGACTTCCTTCAAGTGGCGTCCAAAAGGTGTGTCTTCATCCGGTTGTGCAAACCTGTTCCTTGCATCCGTCATCCTAAAGAGTAGAAAATGGAGAGGAGTCAGAAATGAGAGGAGAGTAGTGATCTAGGGTTTTGTCTTAGTGGTCATGTCCTACAGTCACCGTGTGCTCTGATACCATCTTGTAGCGACCAGACCTCAAACAGTCTGATCTCTATGCATTAGTGTCATCCCTGGATCGGTAATGCTGACACGCACAGTACTTGAGGATTTATAACAGAGTAGCAATCACACACTTATTACATTGAATGTCTCAAAATAGAACTTATTACAATAAATATGGCTTAAGGCCATCTAATACGATAACAGTGGAAGGCTTCGAAGATAAAGTGAGTCCATCAACTCCAACGGCATCACTGAGTGAAAGACCACGACCTAAGGCTCCTTACTCGTCGTCTGAAAAGTCTGCAACATGATACGTTGCAGCCTGAAACGGGTCAGCACATGGAATATGCTGGCAATGTAACACAAGAGAGTAATGAATAGAACAATGCTATCACTACATGCATATATGGCTGGTGGAGGCTGTAGGGTTGATAAGTTTTGCGAAAAGCCAATTTTTTCCTACTGCAAAGGAATATATTTTATTTAACTACAAAGTTGGTTGAAAAACATTGAGAATGGTAAACCCCATCTCAATCCCAATTAAAAGTAATTAATAACCCAATCAACTTATATTTAAGAGTGATGAGATCCACATGATAATCCAAGAACTAGATACTCAAGATGTCCATAACTGGGGACACGGCTAACCATGATTAGTTTGTACACTCTGCAGAGGTTTGTGCACTTTTCCCCACAAGACTCGATCTCCTCCATTGGATTTCTCGCACTTCATGATGTTTGAGAAACGGATGACCGAGACACAGTCTTTCCGAAGAGGTCCCCTTAACTGATAGATAGGCCGGTACACCTACAGTCCCCTACATCTGCTAGCCCATCATGGAAAGGTTTCCCACAACTTACTCAACTATGCCAGAGCCCATAATGGCATGTGGCTGCACACGGAAGTTTCCATCATGAAAAATCTTATGATCCCTTTGAGCCTGGGTGGCGGTCCATAGGAAAATCACACGGTACCCCGGGATTTCCAAAAATATAGGCAATCACTGGAATTCCCCAGGTGCCTCAATCCACCCAGATGTGTATTAAAGTTGCCACCTTAAGTTGAACCATTAATTAACAATCTCACATCTGTCGTGAATACACTCAAACTCAATCCACGTCTACGAGCATAGCATAGCAGTATAAGCAACGTAGAAGTAACTCCCAGGGTTTGATAATAAACAGGTGAATAGGTACTACCTCTTCTACTTCCCAACCCACAATTTAATCAGATCCTAACCATGCAATTGTTTGAGGATTGATCTAATGCAATAAAACTGGGTATTAAAGAGGTGTGATCAAAGTGTTACTTGCCTTGCTGATGATCCGCGAAACCTAGAGACTCTATGTAGCACGCTTCGCACTCCGGGTACTCTATCGCAATCAAACAAGCATACAATAAGCAATCAAGCAAGGGCACGGGTAAAGCTCAAATAAGAGATCTAACCAGAAAGTTCAACTTAAGAACTCCGGTTTGCAAAAAGAATCAAATCAAACAAAGCAAGAAAACTCAAACGACGAAAGAAACAAGCTTCATTTACTAATCTAGACTAAAGTCAAATTTTACAGTAGCAAAAACTTGTTTAAGTTGGTTAAACGGAAAGAGGGCTTCGAGACGAAACTCTAGGCTCTTGAATCGCCTGATTCTGATAAACGAGCAAAAAGTTATACTAAAATGAAAATCGGATCAGAAATCACGATCGAAAATAATCGCGGAAAATCTGAGAAAAAGAAAAACTAACGAACAGGCTAACGAAAGAATGTTCGCTGTCTGCGGCTAAACGGTGAAAACCGTTCGTTAAAATGAACGTCCGGACGAACGTCCGCTAAATAACTAAACTGAGAAAAAAAATAAACCAAACTGAATCTAAAAAAACAGATCTAGGTTTAGAAAAAACCGCTTGGTTTTCTTACGTAAACCGAGGCAGCGGCGGTTACCTCCGGCGAGGCGGTGCGGCGGCGGTGCGGCTCCGGCGAGGCGCGGCGGCTATGGCGGCGGCGGGCTAGGGTTAGGGTTTGGGCGGCGGCGCGGCTCGGGTTGGGCTGGTGGGCTTCGGTGGCTCGGGGTGGTGGCTTATAAAGGCCCCCGGGCGGAGTCCCGCTAGGGTACGGCCCGGAGTCGGTTTGACATTTTTTAAAAAAATCTGACGTGCAGAAAAAAAGAAAAGAAATACTAAACGGACTCCAAGAATCCCAAAATAATTTTCCTCGTCCTCTAAAAATAAGCCGGACAAGGTGAACATTTATTTGGGCCTAAAATGTAGTTTTGTAAAACACATATTTTTCCTAATTCAAATAAAATAGCGATAAAACTCTGAATAAAAAATCTTATTTGATTTTAATATTAAATCTCCGATATTTTTCTATTTTGAGGAAGTCATTTTATCCTATCTCTCTTTTATTTTTATAAAAGAAATATTCGAAGAGAAAATAATTAAAATCAAACGATCCTCTTTTCAAAATTCGAGAAAAACTCAAATATGAAAATAATGAAATCCCCAACTCTCTCTGTGGGTCCTTGAGTTGCGTAGAATTTCTCGGATCAACCAAAATGCAATGATGATCTAATGTATAACATTCCAAATTGAAAATTTGGGATGTTACACCGCAGCAGAGCGGGGGAGGCGGCCACGGTGGGCGCGCACGGGGCGGGGCGCGTGCGAGGCGCGGCCACGGTGGGCGCGCACGGGGAGGAGGCCACGGCCTCGGAGCGGTAGCGGCGCGGGACAACGGGCACGACCGGTTGGTGTAGCGTGTGGCCAGGGCGCGGCCCAACCGCGGTGAGCGCGGGGTCGGAGCGCGGCAGAGGAGAAGGAGGGGAAGGGCCTCACGAGGGGTTTGAAGGGCACGGGCAGTGGCGAACGAGGAGGAGGACAGAGATGATGGGCGGCGACGGAGTCATGGCGGTGCGGGGCTCCGGCGACGACATCGACGAGGAGGACGGCATCGAGCAGCGCCAGGCGGCGTCCAGATCGAGCGGGGGGCTCGTGAGCCTCGATCTGGATCATGGGGGTGAGGGAGGCGTGAGTGGGAAATTGGGTGCGATGGGGGGTTAGGGTTCCCTGTCGATGGGGGTTACGGGGAGGGAGTGGGGTCGGATGGGCCAGTGGGCTGGCCGGCCGGTTGTCTAGCTGGGCCAGTTGGCCCAATGGGGCAAGGGGTTCTTTCTTTTATTTTATTTTTTTTATTTTCTGTTTAGCCTTTTTCTTTATATTTATATTACTTCTTTTGTTTTACTTTAGTTCCTCTTTTATTTTATTTCTATAAATTACAATGTAAAATCCTAAGTTAGCGATACTAATTATGCTACTGCCCCATTATTGTTGGGCAACTACATGAATAGTTTAAGATTTTATAAAATACAAAAGGCATATATAAAATTGTTTCAACTACTGTTTTAATCTTAGAGCCTTTAAACATTTTATAAAAGTGTGGGTTCTCCACCATAATTATCTATGCATTATTTGGCTCCACCCGAACATTTAGTTTTAATATTTGAAAACTTTTATTGTTTGCCCATATTTTAAATTTGAAATTTGAACTGGGTTTCAAACTGACGTGAGTTTATCAACAGTAATCGAGGTGACGTGGCATCATTAGCGGAGGTTCACTGTAGCTTAATTATCCGGGCGTCACACTAACCTACTAACCAAAGGCCCGGTGCAAATTGTTGTTTTTTTGCCTATTTCAGTATTTCGCAGAAAAGGAATATCAAACGGAATGAAACCTTCGGGAGAGTGATTTTTGGAACAAACGCAATTCAGGAGACTTGGAGTGGACGTCAAGGAAGCATCGAGGAGGCCACGAGGCAGGGAGGCGCGCCCCCACCATCATGGACCCCTCGTGGCTCCCCTGACCGACTTCTTACGCCTATATATACTCATATACCCTGAAAACATCCGAGAGCACCATGAAACCCAATTTCCACCACCGCAACCTTCTGTACCCAAGAGATCCCATCTTGGGGCCTTTTCCGGAGCTCCGCCGGAGGGTAAATAGATCACGGAGGGCTTCTACATCAACACCATGGCCTCTCCGATGATGTGTGAGTAGTCTACCCACAGACCTTCGGGTCCATAGTTATTAGCTAGATAGATTCTTCTCTCTCTTTGGATCTCAATACAAAGTTCTCCTCGATCTTCTTGGAGATCTATTCGATGTAATTCTTTTGTGGTGTGTTTGTTGAGATCTGATGAATTGTGGGCTTATGATCAAGATTATCTATGAACAATATTTGATTCTTCTCTAAAATCTTTTATGTATGATTTGTTATCTTTGCAAGTCTCTTCGAATTATCAGTTTGGTTTGGCCTACTAGATTGATATTTCTTGCAATGGGAGAAGTGCTTAGCTTTGGGTTCAATCTTGCGGTGTCCTTTCCCAGTGACAGCAGGGGCAGCAAGGCACGTATTGTATTGTTGCCATCGAGGATAAAAATATGGGGTTTATATCATATTGCTTGAGTTTATCCCTCTACATCATGTCATCTTGCCTAATGTGTTACTCTGTTCTTATGAACTTAATACTCTAGATGCATGCTGGATAGCGGTCGATGTGTGGAGTAGTAGTATTACATGCAGAATCGTTTCGGTCTACTTGTCGTGGATGTGATGCCTATATACATGATCATGCCTAGATATTCTCATAATTATGCACTTTTCTATCAATTGCTCGACAGTAATTTGTTTACCCACCGCAATACTTATGCTATCTTGAGAGAAGCCACTAGTGAAACCTATGGCCCCCAGGTCTATTTTTCATCATATAAGTTTCCAATCTATTTTACTTTGCAATCTTTACTTTCAATCTATATCATAAAAATACCAAAAATATTTATCTTATTATCTCTATCAGATCTCACTTTCGTAAGTGACCGTGAAGGGATTGACAACCCCTTTACCGCATTGGTTGCGAGGTTCTTGTTTGATTGTGCGGGTACGAGGGACTTGCGTGTAATCTCCTACTGGATTGATACCTTGGTTCTAAAAAATTGAGGGAAATACTTACGCTACTTTGCTGCATCACCCTTTCCTCTTCAAGGGGAAACAAACACAGTGCTCAAGAGGTAGCAAGAAGGATTTATGCCGCCGTTGCCGAGGAGGTTGCACCAAGTCAAGTCAAGATTTGATCTCCCGTCAACAAGTCATTTCTTGCACCGTTGCCGGGGATATCTACGCATAAGTCAAGACATACCAAGTACCCATCACAAACTCTTATCCCTCGCATTACATTATTTGCCATTTGCCTCTCGTTTTCCTCTCCCCCACTTCACCCTTGCCGTTTTATTCTCCTTCTTTTTTCGTTTTCCTCTTTTTTGCTCACCTCTTGCTTGCTTGTGTGTTGGATTGTTTGTCGTGGTGGCTTTACCAAAAAGTGTTGATCCTCACCTTAGAAGGTTGGAAGAAATTGAAAACAACGTTAGAAGTTTTATGTACTTGCAGTTTGAGCATAATAATTTCTTCAGAAACGAGCTTAAAGAACAAAAAAATATGGGGTACATGAATAAAGAGCTAGATGATATGTCTAAAGAATTTTATGGTTTAAAATCTCAGTTCGCTCATCTCGAAAACTTAATAGCCCAAATTTCGGATAACAGGCCACCTTAGTTAATAAGATGGCCGCCAAACCGGAAGAACTAGACGATAATAAGGATGAAGATCTAAAAGTGATTGATGTGTCCCCTATTAAATCTTTGTTTTACAATATGAATCTTGATAATGGTGGGACTGGAGATGAGTCAAGTTTAGTTAAAAGGCGTCCCCATGATTCAGAGTTTTTAGATCTTGATGCAAAAATTATTAAAAGTGGGATTGAAGAGGTCAAAACTTTACATAGCAATGAACCCACTATTTTGGATTTCAAGGGATTTAATTATGATAATTGCTCTTTGATAGATTGTATTTCCTTATTGCAATCTGTGCTAAATTCTCCGCATGATCATAGTCAAAATAAAGCTTTTACCAAACATATCGTTGATGCTTTAATGCAATCTTATGAAGAAAAGCTTGAAATAGAAGTTTCTATCCCTAGAAAACTTCATGATGAGTGGGAACCTAGTATTAAAATTAAGATTAAAGATCATGAATGTTATGCTTTATGTGATTTGGGTGCTAGTGTTTCCATGATTCCAGAAACTTTGTGTGATGTGTTAGGTTTCCGTGAATTTGATGATTGTTCTTTAAATTTGCACCTTGCAGATTCCACTATTAAGAAACCTATGGGAAGGATTAATGATGTTCTTATTGTTGCAAATAGGAATTATGTGCCCGTAGATTTCATTGTTCTTGATATTGATTGCAATCCTACATGTCCTGTTATTCTTGGTAGACCTTTCCTTAGAACGATTGGTGCAATTATTGATATGAAAGAAGAAAATATTAGATTCCAATTTCCGTTAAGGAAAGGCATGGAACACTTTCCTAGAAAGAAAATTAAATTACCTTATGAATCTATTATGAGAGCCACTTATGGATTGCATACCAAATATGGTAATACCTAGATCTATCCTTGTTTTTATGCCTAGTTAGGGGCGTTAAACGATAGCGCTCGTTGAGAGGCAACCCAATTTTAATTTTTTTTTCTTGATTTTTGGTTCTGTTTAGTAATAAATAATTCATCTAGCCTCTTCTTAGATGTGGTTTTATACTTTTAATTAGTGTTTGTGCCAAGTAGAACCTTTGGGAAGACTTGGGGGAAGTTTTTGCGATCTTACTGTAAAAAAACAGAAATTTTAGCGCTCACGAGATTTTCTGCCGTTTTTTACTAGAGAGTGCGATTAGGTTGATTCTTTTTTAAGATTATTAATAGACAAATTCCTCACTTCCACCAATTTATTTCAGAACTTTTGGGGTTACAGAAGTATTCGAAACCTACAGATTACTACAGACTGTTCTGTTTTTGACGGATTCTATTTTTTGTGTGTTGTTTGCTTATTTTGATGAATCTATGGCTAGTATCGGGGGTATGAACAATAGAGAAGTTGGAATAAAGTAGGTTTAACACAAATATAAATAATGAGTTCATTATAGTACCTTAAGTGGTGGTTTTTTTTCTTATACTAACGGAGCTCATGAGATTTTCTGTTGAGTTTTGTGTTGTGAAGTTTTCAAGTTTTTGGTAAAGATTTGATGGATTATGGAATAAGGAGTGGCAAGAGCTTAAGCTTGAGGATTCCCAAGGCACTCCAAGGTAAAATTCAAGGACAACCAAAATCCTAAGCTTGGGGATGCCCCGGAAGGCATCGCCTCTTTCGTCTCTGTCCATCGGTAACTTCACTTGATGCTGTATTTTTATTCACCACATGATATGTGTTTTGTTTGGAGCGTCTTGTATGATTTGAGTCTTTGATTTTTAGTCTACCACAATCATACTTGCTGTACACACCTTTTGGGAGAGACACACATGAATCGGAATTTATTAGAATACTCTTTGTGCTTCACTTATATCTTTTGAGCTAGACAATTTTGCTCTAGTGCTTCACTTATATCTTTTTAGAGCACGGTGGTGGTTTTTTTTTTATAGAAATTATTGATCTCTCATGCTTCGCTTATATCATTTTAAGAGTCCTCTAGAACAGCATGGTAGTTTGCTTTGGCTATAAAATTAGTCCTAATATGATAGGCATCCAAGATGGGTATAATAAAAACTATCATAAAAAGTGCATTGAATACTATGAGAAGTTTGATACTTGATGATTGTTTTGAGATATGAAGATGGTAATATTAGAGTCATGCTAGTTGAGTAGTTGTGAATTTGAGAAATACTTGTGTTAAAGTTTGTGATTCCCGTAGCATGCACGTATGGTGAACCGTTATGTGATGAAGTCGGAGCATGATTTATTTATTGATTGCCTTCCTTATGGGTGGCGGTCGGGGATGAGCGATGGTCTTTTCCTACCAATCTATCCCCCTAGGAGCATGCACGTAGTACTTTATTTCGATAACTAATAGATTTTTGTAATAAGTATGTGAGTTCTTTATGACTAATGTTGAGTCCATGGATTATACGCACTCTCACCCTCCCACCATTGCTAGCCTCTCTAGTACCGCGCAACTTTCGCCGGTACCATAAACCCACCATATACTTTCCTCAAAACAGCCACCATACCTACCTATTATGGCATTTCCATAGCCATTCCGAGATATATTGCCATGCAACTTACCACTGTTCCGTTTATTATGACACGCTTCATCATTGTCATATTGCTTTGCATGATCATGTAGTTGAAATCGTATTTATGGCAAAGCCACCTTCATAATTCTTTCATACATGTCACTCATGAGTCATTGCACATCCCGGTACACCGCCGGAGGCATTCACATAGTCATATTTTGTTCTAAGTATCGAGTTGTAATTTTTCGAGTTGTAAGTAAATAAAAGTGTGATGATCATCATTATTAGAGCATTATCCCATGTGAGGAAAAGATGATGGAGACTATGATTCCTCCACAAGTCAGGATGAGACTCTGGACGAAAAAAAAAGAGAAAGGCCATAAAAAAGAGAAGGACCAAAAAAGAAGAAAAGAGAAAAAAAAAGAAAAAATGAGAGAAAAAGAGAGAAGGGACAATGTTACTGAGTGAGGGATTTTGGAGGCCGAGCTCCACGGAGCTCGTTTTCAAAATACGATTTTCCACTGCATGAAAAAAATGAAAAATATTTGTATACACTCTCACATATGTGTATTGCGTATGTGCAAAAATTCATAACCATATACTTTCACACGTGGTGTACGGAAAAAATAAAAAAACGTATTTCTAAAATGGGCCGCTTTTTTGTTGTTGGGCCGAAATTTTGTCTTTTTTGTACAGCCTACAAAATACAAAATTTTCAAATGATTTTTTCACACGTGCATGCGGAAATCTATTAAGTTTCCATGGAATTTTTTTAATTTATTCGAAACTTTGAAATATGACTTTTGATTTTTTTTTAAAATATCGAGCTCTGTGGAGCTCGGCCTCCGTTGGCATTTTCCGCAATGTTACTATCCTTTTACCACACTTGTGCTTCAAAGTAGCAACATGATCTTCCAGATAGAGAGTCTCTTATGTTGTCACTTTCATATACTAGTGGGGATTTTACAATATATAACTTGGCTTGTATATTCCAATGATGGGCTTCCTCAAAATGCCCTAGGTCTTCGTGAGCAAGCGAGTTGGATGCACACCCACTTAGTTTCTTTTGTTGAGCTTTCATACACTTATAGCTCTAGTGAATCCGTTGCATGGCAATCCCTACTCACTCACATTGATATTTATTGATGGGCATCTCCATAGCCCGTTGATACGCCTAGTTGATGTGAGACTATCTTCTTATTTTTGTCTTCTCCACAACCACCATTTTGTTCCACCTATAGTGCTATGTCCATGGCTCACGCTCATGTATTGCGTGAAGATTGAAAAAGTTTGAGAACATCAAAAGTATGAAACAATTGCTTGGCTTGTCATCGGGGTTGTGCATGATTTAAATATTTTGTGTGGTGAATATGGAGCATAGCCAGACTATATGATTTTGTAGGGATAACTTTCTTTGGCCATGTTATTTTGAGAAGACATGATTGCTTTGTTAGTATGCTTGAAGTATTATTTTTTATGTCAATATTAAACTTTTGTCTTGAATCTTTCGGATCTTAACATTCATGCCACAATAAATAAAATTACATTGAGAATTATTCTAGGTAGCATTCCACATCAAAAATTATGTTTTTATCATTTACCTACTCGAGGACGAGCAGGAATTAAGCTTGGGGATGCTTGATACGCCTCCAACGTATCTATAATTTTTTATTGTTCCATGCTATGATATTATTTGTTTTGGATGTTTAATGGGCTTTAATATACCTTTTTATATTATTTTTGGGACTAACCTACTAACCAAAGGCCCAGTGCAAATTGTTGTTTTTTTGCCTATTTTAGTGTTTCGTGGAAAAGGAATATCAAACGGAATGAAACCTTCAGGAGAGTGACTTTTGGAACAAACACAATCCAGGAGACTTGGAGTGGACGTCAAGGAAGCATCGAGGAGGCCACGAGGCAGGGAGGCGCGCCCAGGGGGGCAGGCACGCCCCCACCCTCGTGGGCCCCTCGTGGCTCCCCTGACCGACTTCTTTCGCCTATATATACTCATATACCCCATCCGAGAGCACCACGAAACCCTATTTCCACCGCCGCAACCTTCTGTACCCAAGAGATCCCATCTTGGGGCCTTTTCCGGAGCTCCGTCGGAGGGGGAATCGGTCACAGAGGGCTTCTACATCAACACCATGGCCTCTCCGATGATGTGTGAGTAGTTTACCACAGACCTTCGGGTCCATAGTTATTAGCTAGATGGCTTCTTCTCTCTCTTTGGATCTCAATACAAAGTTCTCCTCGATCTTCTTGGAGATCTATTCGATGTAATTCTTTTGCGGTGTGTTTGTCGAGATCCGATGAATTGTGGGTTTATGATCAAGATTATCTATGAATAATATTTGATTCTTCTCTGAAATCTTTTATGTATGATTTGTTATCTTTGCAAGTCTCTTCGAATTATCAGTTTGGTTTGGCCTACTAGATTGATCTTTCTTGCAATGGGAGAAGTGCTTAGCTTTGGGTTCAATCTTGCAGTGTCCTTTCCCAGTGACAGCAGGGGCAGCAAGGCACATATTGTATTGTTGCCATCGAGGATAAAAAGATGGGGTTTATATCATATTTCTTGAGTTTATCCCTCTACATCATGTCATCTTGCCTAATGTGTTACTTTGTTCTTATGAACTTAATACTCTAGATGTATGTTGGATAGCGGTCAATGTGTGGAGTAATAGTAGTAGATGCAGAATCATTTCAGTCTATTGTCGTGGATGTGATGCCTATATACATGATCGTGCCTAGATATTCTCATAATTATGCACTTTTCTATCAATTTCTCGACATTAATTTGTTTACCCACCGTAACACTTATGCTATCTCGAGAGAAGCCACTAGTGAAACCTATGGCCCCCGGTATATTTTCCATCATATAAGTTTCCAATCTATTTTACTTTGCAATCTTTACTTTCAATCTATATCATAAAAATACCAAAAATATTTATCTTATTATCTCTATCAGATCTCACTTTCGTAAGTGACCGTGAAGGGATTGACAACCCCTTTATCGCGTTGGTTGCGAGGTTCTTGTTTGTTTGTGCAGGTACGAGGGACTTGCGTGTAATCTCCTACTGGATTGATACATTGATTCTCAAAAACTGAGGGAAATACATACACTACTTTGCTGCATCATCCTTTCCTCTTCAAGGAAAAACAAACGCAGTACTCAAGAGGTAGCACTTCCTAAACTGAGATTGAGCAGTTCATTGTCCCTCTCTCAATATGTCATATGTGTATATTGAGAAGCAACTATAGAGAGCTATTTTGTTCTCTAAATTATGTGTAAACGGACGAACAACTACAAAAACAGTGGATAGTGTGGATTGGTTACTACTCTAGTCATGGATCATGGAGTGTGACATTGTAAGTTTTTATCTGATTGTTTATCAAACCATTGATTGTTAAAGTTCAGAAGTTCAGAAATGGGCAAGTATTCAGTAGCGCCCTGTAACATTTGGTACAGTATTAATTGAAATTTCAGGGGTATTTTAGACTTTACATCTTTTAAATTGCAATGTAGGGCAATAAACCCAAATTCATAAGTCGTTCCAAACATACAACTACAATTACTCACGGTTTATTCTCACTACATCTTATCTAGAGCTTACGTAGGAAGTTGTCTTACGCACAAGCCTAAGTCGTTCCAAACCCACCCTAATCATTCTACCGCGAATATCTTCCTAACTCTATCTTCACCTTTTTGCAGGTGCAGAAATTGAAATACCAAGGTAGCACAAGACTAGTAAAAGAGGGAGTTTTATTACACACAAAGAAGAAGAAATGTCCCTTCGCCATCTGATAAACTGTGAGATAACATGAACTCTTTCTTCATCTTTGTTAGCAATTCTTACTTGTGGAATTGACTTCGATATCATGGATGCCATATTTTGTGTTAAAATTGTTTAGCACCCCCAAAATTTACTAACGATCGTAGTAGATCGGTTTCGACACATATACCACTATTAGACGATGATGCTCCTTTTATTGGTGAGTTGACATAAAAACTGGAAACTGCGGGTTACTATATGGTTATATAAAATGTCTGTATTTTTATTTTGATAGGTTATCTCCATCTCTTATTGCACACTACATATAAAATGTATTGCAAGTGTTGTTCATTGTTTGTTCCATTGTGTATACCATACCCTCTACATGCTCATTTCCCCCCTCTAAAGACCATCATGTATGCATTAGTGATTGCTTGATGTCCTTTTAGGTGAGAAGATTGATGAAACGAGAGTTGCAGAGCTAATATTATTGGCACATAAACAAACAACTAAACAAGTGTATACTATGCTTGACAAATGATCCATGGCTTGATAGATGCCTAAGGTATGTAACTATGTAAGTGGAACTAGTTGTGAGTCATGTCTGAAATATTTCTTATCTTCATGGTGGCATTGTATACATATTCATGTTTCTTGTGCATATTTAGCAAAGTATTCAGCAAAACACTTACACTTCATTCTTGTTTGTCCCGGAATCCTTTATAATTGTGTGCCCAAAGCTATAGTATGCATGATGTTTCTATATATTTATTGTTGTCATTTATCTTTACAATTAGGTACGGCGTGCCTAATAACAAGAAATGAGCAATGTTGAATTCTTGCGTGGAAGGTAACAAAAAAAAGGAGTCATTCTATTGCAGTAGTTGTTCTAATCTAGACATGATAATATGTATTGGAGGGCTGTGCTGGTGATTTGGGAGATCAGGCATGAGCACAACTGTCACGTATTTAACAATTCATATTCGCTGCAGAGCTCACATGCATTGCCTTTGGGGAAGCCAATGTTGTAAGGAGGCTGATGCAAAGCATGTCATTTTTGATAGTAGTCTAGCTTAGTGAACCAACTGCCATTGTGCGTTATCTCTTCTGCTTTTCTTCTGTTTTACAATATTTGTTCCTTCTACCAGTTAAATTATGTTGGGTCATTATACTGTATCATATATATCTCTCGGATCTCATGATCACGTTGAGGCACCAATGTTGTTTTCTATATTTCAAAGGCAATTATTCATGTACATGCAAGACTTCTAGAACTTTTGTATATTCTCTTATGCATGCAATTATGTATCATGTAATTTTTCTGTATTTTCTTTTTTCATGTAAGCTCTCCTGGACAATTGTTGTATATACGCCTTATGTATGTGACTTTTTTTGTATTTTTATTTGCCTTCTATTTTTCATGTAAGATCTTTTGGCCAATTCTTATGTATACTCTCTTATGCGTGAGATCTACATATAGTATTTTTATTTGTGTTTTATTTTTCATTTAAGTTGTCTTGGCCAATTTCTGATTGTGATGTGTTTGTGTGACTATAACACACTTAGCAATATTTTTTATTGGCTGATCACACTTGCAATATTGCACATTTCTATGCTTTAATATAATTATGTGATATGATTGTTTTTTATTCAAATTATGGAAAGTGGTTTGGAATGCTACAACATCACCTTGGTCAATGTCTCATACATGTTCTTATGTAACAATGCATGCGCTCTTGACTATGATTTAAGTATATAATGTTCCACATGTCCCCTTTTTAATTCCGTAGCGTAGCACGGGCATCTTACTAGTTTAACTAAAAGCGCAATTTTACCTATCTGTGTACAATAAGACCTTCCTACTGTTATCGTTGACATGTTTGCAGAAATTACTTGACAAAATTGCGATCATATATGCGAGTATTCATTTTTGAAGCAGGGCTCATCTGCTCTTGGTGAACACTACAAAAAATACTAGAAAAATTCAAAAAATACCACTCCCTCCTATCCAAAATAAGTGTCGCGGTTTTGAACTAAAATAAGTTAGTTCAAAACTGCGACACTTATTTTAGATCGGAGGTAGTAGAATATTCATTTCTGAACCCGGCCTCATCTACTTTTGAACCTAGCAAGCTGCAACCTTTAGATCATTTCGTGTTTATGTACCAGGATTTTACCTAGACATCGTTCCTAACAATATTTATGCACTTCGTTTTAGCGAAGTAAGGTTGATCACTGCACTCGGCATGCAGATCTCTTAACATCAACAGGTTCACCGGACAGTCGTCTAACCCCGACGCACCACCATATGCTACCAAAAGGAACTGTTTTGGGCTGCCATCCGCGTGCCTCTCGAGCCAGCTTCTAAGCCCAAGCTGCATGTGTGATGTGCCGTACAAGGGCATATTGTCCTTCATAGCACCATCATTTTCTGACCTCAGCAATGAATCGTACTATCTTCTACTTGAAAACGATATGAAGACCAAGCTCTTGTCATTCAAGGCCCCGGTCGGCTCAATTTCTCTTCATAACCCATTCTTTGATGCGACCAACTACTTGCGGATGAGCTTGGAGGTGTTCCCCAACAGTAAGATTCAATTTGGGGAGCAGGATATTTCTAACATCGGGTTCCTTCTGAGCAGTCAAACATATAAGCCACCCCATGTTTTCGATCCATACTATTTCAATGCCCAAAGCTATCCTTTTGCAAGGGGTAAGATCATTGATGGAAAAGTTGTACTACATTGTCAACTATTTGTCATTTCACCTTTGGTAAAATCAGGATCTTTTTAAGGTTCTTCATATCGATTATTGGTTGACATTATGAGTTTGTAGCATATGCTCCCTCCGTTCCTAAATATTTGTCTTTCTAGAGGTTTCAACAAGTGACTACATATGAAGCAAAATGAGTGAATCTACACTCTAAAATATGTTTATATACATCCGTATGTGGTAGTCCATTTGGATTCTCTAAAAAGACAAATATTTAAGAACGGAGGGAGTAATATGCATCTTGTTTGTTCATGAGCTTTAAAAGAAATGCTTACTTAGATCTTCCAAGGCCTCTATTTCAAATGATTTAGTAGCATTACGATAGCTACTATAATATTTGTTGGTGGAAAATAAATAGTCCTATCCCGAAGCCCACCTAGCCCTACATGGCTAGTCAACATCTGTCCAATCGATTTAACAAGATCCAAGATGGTCAAACGAAAGTCCAAATCAGTCAATAAGGCTCAAGCTAGTCAACGAAAGTCCAAGCAAATTGCCATGATCAACAAGTCAAAAGAGAAGGCAGAACAAATGGACAAAGTCAACAATGACGGCAGAACACAAAGAAGGATGTTCTTCTCCTGCTTTTCTAGAGTTGGGCTCCTTTGCTCTTTGTCTTCTTTTTTTACTTTGTCTTTTCATTTCCTAACCTCATTGACATGTTGACCATGACATTGTGCTTGGACTTCCGGTTGATTACTTTTGGACTTGTTGACTAGTTTGTACTTTTGGTTGATTGTTTTTGGTCTTGTTGAGTATCTTGGCTTTCACTAGGTGTCCACGAAGGACAAGGAACCCTAAGGATGCGTTTGGTTGCCCGCACCGATTTTGGCGTCTTTGCATACACTTCTTAGATGGGCCTGGCTGATGAAAAACAACCTATAAACCACCAAGTGCACATTGTTTGGTTGCTCGCATATAGGCTAGCTGCATGAGGGAACTAATTTTGACCCGCTGCTTGGTTGGCCGCATAGAATTAGGTGCACATAGGACACGTTGTTTGATTGCAACCTACATTAGGTGCTATCACCACTTCTCACTAGTGGTGACCTTACCACACACGATTAACAGTTCCACTCCTAGCTACGAAACAAATTACGGTTCCTCATAGCTACTATCAAATGGCAGTACGCATTATTAAGATGGCAGTACGCATTATTAAGAGCCAAATGGCTGAATGGGGAAAGTTCATCATCCCTCCTCTTCCTCTTCATCTTACCTCTTTTGTTGCTGGTGTTGTTCCTCTTCGTCTTCCTCTTCTGCTGCTGCTGCTCTTGCTCTTCTTCTTCTTCTTCTTCAGATCCTTGTCTGACCTCTGTTATCCCACATTGTCTGTGTCTACTCCAGCCTTTTGTTCTTCCAGGCTTCGTTGTCAAATGCCTCAACACCATGGCCACCGAGGTCAAGATCGTCAGGCATCACCTCTTCCTCCTCAGGCACCAGTTCGTCAATGCCCCATTGCAGGATCCAGTTATGCAGAATGCAACATGCAAGAACAAGTTTAACCTGGGTAGGGTAAGGGTGGAATGGCCCAGGATCTTGAACATGTTCTTGAGAGCTCCAAATGCCCTCTCAACCATTACTCGAAGGCTGGAGTGTCTGAGATTGAACAGCTCTTGTGGAGTCCTAGGGTAGTTCGTACCAGAGAACTCGTTCAGATGGTACCTGGTATTCCTGAAGGGTGGAAGAACACCTGGCCGACATGCATAGCCAGCATCTCCTAGGTAGAACTTTCCATCGAAGATGTTGATGCCATTAGGACGACTGATGTTGTCACTCAGTATGTTAGCATCATGTGTTGACCCTTCCCAGCCAGCCAGCACATAGGTGGACTTCATATCGAAGTCAACAACAGCAAGCACATTCTGCCTTATGTAGTGCTCCCCCCCCCCCTAAATGCAGCAGCTTGTGACCTCAGCACTCTGGCAGTAACATGAGTACCACCTATTGCCCCAATGCAATCCTGAAATGGCAATACAAGATTGTGTTAGTGCTCACGTTGAACTATCCAAGCATATCAAGCAATGAACTACATACTGCAGTGCTCACCTTGAAGTATGAATACCATCTTGGGCTTGTGTGAATTTTGGTAGGAGTCCGCCCAGTTGGTGACTTGATCATCTCTCCTCTGAGCTCCCCAACAACATACAACGCTTGCTTGAAGTACCTTGAGATGGTCTCCATTAACTTCCTGAACGTGTTGTGGGTAACCCTGAACCTCTGGTTATGGCCAACAATATGAAGGAACATGGCGACTTGCCCTTCCACAGTGGTGTGGATGCTATCTTCTAGCAGCCTCCTGGTCCTGAAGGTCTGAACAAGTCTGGCAAATGGTGATATTTTCATTCTAAGCATCCATAGAGCCTCTGTATCGTTGCAGTTGTATATGTAGTTTAGATTGGCGATCCTCTCCTGCTCCTACATAAGCATTGAAGCATATCTGATGACAGGTCTCTCGGCACGACGAACAACTCTCTTGTGCATGAACATGACCCATGCCTGAATCATAGCTATCAGCGCTCCTGCTTGAAATACCAACCACATCTGTGCGTCCATAACCTAGTCCACATCGAGGGTGCGTTGAGCAATGGGAAAATCGATCCTACACCTTGTCTAACGGCCTAACAACACACATAACTTAGGGGACGGGCGATGTTGCTTACCGGCATCAGAGACGAGGACGACGAAGGGGGATCACGGCTGAGTGAAGGACGATTCGGCAGTTTCTGACTCGCTAGGAACTGCCGATTCAACAGTTTATGACGAGCCAGGCTGAGGGCTGCTTTAAGCTTCGTGCGGATGCGAGCCAGCCCACTATGTGCGCAACCAAATGCACATTTCGTGGCCCAACTGGGCCTGGTTGCGATTTCGTGGGCAACCAAACGTGCCCTAAGGTATGATTATTTGTTTCTCCCTACACAACTTCTTCTCCTACATTTGTTCTCATGACAGCCTCCCTCTTCCACCGGAGCCTCAACCCTCCATCCATTGTTGTTCCAGGTCCTTTTCTTCTTCCTTTTGCGGTGGTTGTCGCCATGACGTTCAACCCTTACACACATCCTTTGATTTCCTCTCCCCCTCTATCCCTCTTCGTCTTTCTCAATTGCCCTTCTGTTTTTTCTCGTCCGTGTCGTGTCTAAGTCATTGTCAGGCGAATGATCGCGTCGAAGATTTCTATTTTTTTTCAACTAAGCTTGAACCAGGGGGGGCTTCTAAGCCTGCACGTGCTTTGTTTGCACTTGTAGCACTGATAGCAAATCGGCATGGCCAATCGAGGGCGTTGATGCGCCATCCAACGGCTCACGCATCGTGCGGCACAAGGAAAAAGAGGCGTCACTTGCCGAAGCTACCCGCTTCAGTCCCGAGCTCTCGGACCCAGATGGCATCCGCCTCGCCGGAACCCGCAGCGACCGAGACCGGCGACTCCGTCAAAATCCGCCGCCTAGAGATCGCCGACCGCGAGAGGGGCTTCCTACCCCTCCTCTCCCAGCTCTCCTCCTGCCCGGACCTCACCGAGTCCGAGTTCGCCGCGTGCTTCGCCGACCTCGCGGCCCTCGGCGACGACCACGTCATCCTCGTGGCCGAGGACCCCGCCGCGGCTCCGGAGCGGCGGATCCTCTCCACGGGGTGCCTCTTCGTGGAGCGCAAGTTCCTCCGCGGCGGCGGCAAGGTGGGGCACGTGGAGGACGTGGTGGTCGACGCCGCCGCGCGCGGCCGGGGGCTCGGGCTCCGCGTCGTGCGCCGCCTCGTGGAGATGGCGAAGGACGCCGGCTGCTACAAGGTCATCCTGGACTGCACCCCGGAGCTGCGCGCCTACTACGCCAAATGCGGCTTCGTGGAGAAGGGGGTTCAGATGGCCGTGTACTTCTGAATTCTGATCCATCCATGGGGTAATGCGCAACAGAGACTGCATTTCTTTGTCCCGTCGCATCTATCCCTTTGTCTGTGGCAATCTGTTATCATATCATTATTCTGAACTTGTCTGTGTTAGTGACTGAGAATGCTATTTTATGGAATCCCAACTTTATCATGTGGCTGTATGGCTTTGGCCTGTTTCTGCTGCGTTCATAAAAGAAAATTCCGTGCTATATTGTCTTGGTTAAATAACAGCGATAATTCTGTCGCTACTATAATGTTCCAAATATAGGCCAGTTAATCGCCATCTCGGTCAGTTAATTGCTACTCAGGTGGGTCACCGAATAGCCGATAGTAACTGATTTATCAGCCGATTAACTGCTGATTCGCCTATTTATCCCTATTTATCCCTACTCAGCACCTGAAGGTACCAGTTACCGATATCCTGAACATTGCCTACTAGTGTAAATCTTGAAAGTTACTACTAGTTCTTTCGGTCAGTAAAGCTGTCGGGCTAAGCTTTGCCAACCATAGACAAGTGAACCGGGGATTTTCTGTTAGAGCTGAATGAAGTTCTATGCATAGTACTGTAGATTGTAAACCATAACACCATCATAGTACCTGGTAGGAGCTGCTATAGTGAATCAAATCTTTCTAGGCATTTACCAAATGAGCTAGCATAGACACATAATCATGCCTATTCAATCAAATTCTGTGTCATAAAGGTAATCATGTCTAACAGTGTACTGTTATTGTTGCTGAAAGAACTTTTGGTACCGAGGCTCTTGACTCTTGAGGTTTCACTTTTAGAGATTAGCCAACTGATGCCCCGTGTAAATATTCAACATGCATCACCCTATGGTTTGAGACATTTTGTGGAGTGCATGCTATTATGGTTCTACGCAGCTGGGTGACACTGCTAGGGTCCTGGAGACGGTATCAAGATAGCCTGTGCATTTGCAGGAACATGATAAGTACTCCCTCCATTCCAAAATATAGTGCGCCTGCACTTTCCGAAGTCCAACTTTGACCATAAATTTAACCAACGAGACCGACTGCGGCGGGAGAAAAAATTATATAGTTGAAAACTTCTTTTGAATACGAATTCACTGGTATAACTTTTGCTCCGTCGCAGTCGGTCTCGTTGGTTAAATTTATGGTCAAACTTGAAGCACGGGAATAGAGGAAGTACTATATTTTGGAACGGAGGGAGTAGCAATTACTGGTGGATGATGACTTGTCAGATACTTATGGGTTTGGTTTCTGGAATGCTTATTGGCTTATATTTTCACTTCCATTTTCTGCTGGTGATATGTGACTGAGCGAGTACTATCCTCCACTCGGAACCCAACCACAATTTGAATTTGCTAAATTGGTACCCAAGACATTACAACTTACAAGCCAGTTCAACACCTTCAGCATTCGGCACTTCTAAAAGGTTATTGGAAACCAATTTGTTAATCATTACATGAAGAGTTATTGGAAACTAATTTCTATCGTGGGCATTTGCTAATCTCTTTTCCCATTATAGGTTGTGTGGAAATATAAATCTTGCAATATAACCTTCTAGTTTGCTTTACACCAACTTCCTTGGTCATGATAAAAATAATTATGTTGTTTCAATTGTTATTTGGTTTCCAAGTCAACTCAATTTGGAGTTAACAGGGTCAATGTAGCGGTCACATCAGATACGATTGTTCCACCTTCTAGTTTTGTTGAATAAGGATCTGCAACATTTGCTTCCATATTGTCATCCAGTACTCTATTTTTTGAAAATCCTGCTCTGTATATAAAAAATAATGTTAGTTTTGTTTGTACTTGATCATTTGGTGTTTGATTACATGTGCTGAAATACTTTTGAGATCTTATACGTAACTTCATCTTCTTGTCACAGGTAATTCATGGCTAATAGTCGATCCATCAAAGTTGATCTATGTCCTTGGGAGCCCTTCTGAAGAAATTAGTACTGTCATGGGGGCAGCTCTTAACCTGGCTGATTTTCCAGTACCACAATGGACCATTGAGAAGCTTCCTTGGAGCTAAATTCTTTTCCAGAAAATACAAACTTCTATCACGGGCTGGTACTGCTGAGCTCTCATTCCCCTCCATTCGAACTGGATGTTATACCATGCACGTTAGATGCTCTATCAAACAGTGGCTTCAGAATAACATGTCGGCTAGTTTACCGAGGTCAATATGATTACCACTCTTTGTAGACTCATTTGCTTACAACAGTGTAACTCGATGATAGTGTGAAGCCACAAAGGGTCTCTTTGTGGGCTTTATTAATCATTAGGCATATTATAATCTGCCACACGGGAATTCTCAAGATCATCTAGGAAGGATTCTAGCCAGACCATGGTTCTACCATGAAGCCTCCCAAAGGAAGCTAGAAGCTCATCCAAAGGAGTGTATCTTGTCTTCTGTTGGGGTGTTAAAAGACAGCGTACTTTGCTGGCTGTTCGATTCCCTTTGTTTCAGTTCCTGGATTGTCAAAGAAGACATGGGTTTTGGCTGTTTTAGTTTATTTTTGCATGATGTTTGTAGTCATAACCTCAGACATATGACCCCAATTGTACCATGGCTCTCTACATATGATCCATCCACATTGGGCTTGACGCATCCCCTCAATTGCTGGACACTGAACATTGTTGACATGGGAAGTTGGGGGTAAAGCTTTTTTGCTTCAACTGTTGCGCCCCAGGGGGTTGTAAGCTCCTGACGGAGAAGATCTAAAGAAAACGAGACAATGAACAAGATGTGATAGCGTGAACCAAAACAATTGCCAAGTGGTTAGTGGAACCAGGGATCCCACAACTATTCCTAACACAAACTTCCTGCATGATCGAGTCTCAAACCTACACGATGGGGCTTTGCAGGACCATTTCAAGAACTACACGATGTTTACCAGGCGCATATAACTCATTGCCACGAGTCTCAAACCTATAAAGTTCCTAGCAAGGAGTTCACCAGCCTCGAAGGTAATATCATCACAAGGAATGACGAACGACCAGAGTCAAACAACAAGTCAAAACTTCAAGCACTTGAACAAAATATCCAACGTCTCAAATCTTCTATCAAGAAGTCATGGAACATCATGAACAGTAGATAACAATAAGCTAAAGCAAGACTTCCCAATATGCTCTCAGCAGATATGTATTAAGTTCTAACTGATCGATACCACAGACAGGGGGTTTAGTCCTCATCCTCCACAACCTTGGTACCCAACCCTTTAAGACCTTCCTGGGGAACTTCAGCAACTGTGACCAGAGAGTACAGCTCCTCCTTAGCGTCCTCCTCGTCATTCCTCTTGCGGGCAATCCTGACACGGACTCTCCTCGGGACACTCCTGATGCCGCTGCTCCAGATGTGCTTGTTGAGCTTCACGTCAATGCGGACATCGTTGGTTCCCATGGCCTTCTGTGCAAACTTCCTGATCTCCTTGATGGCATTTGGTGCCTTCTTCTTGAAGGTGCTGTTAAATAGAATGAAGCTACCATTAGTGATTGATATAAATAGAGGATTTTGTAACCAGAAAGAAAGCATGAGAAAGATAGATGAAACATTACGACATAAGCAACATAGAAATGTAATATATAAAACACAAAACAAAACAAAGCAAGTGGAGAAAATATATTTCATCTCAATGTAGTGCCCAAATGGAACACATGACAGCATATGAAGGCAGCAAGTGTAACGATGAGTAGCATCTATGTACCGGTCATGTAACTGTATCAACCACAAGATTTAAAGACAGATACCTGACTATGACCGGGCATAATGGACAATCTATAAGATCAAATGACAACCTAGTTTCAATGTAGAGCCCATATGTAACACATGGCAGCATATGAAGGCAGCAAGTGCAACGATGAGCAACATCTGTGTACCGGGCATGTAACTGTATCAACCACTAAATTTATAGACGGATACCTGACTATGACCGGGCATAATAGACAAGAAAGATCAAATGATAAAATCTAGTTTTAGTGTAGAGCCCAAACGGAACACGTGGTAGCATTTGATGGCAACACATGTAACGATGAGCAGCATCTATTTACCGGTCATGTAACTGTATCAACCACAATTTTAAGACAGATACCTGACTATGAGCAGACATAATGGGCAGATTATATGATCAAATAGATAATAATGTTTAGTTTTAATGTGGCGCCCAAATGGAACACGTGAAAGCATATGGAGGCAACACATGTAACGATGAGCAACATCTATTTACCAGGCATGTAACTGTATCAACCACAGTTTTAAGACAGATACCTGACTATGACCGGGCATAATGAGCAAATCATATGATCAAATAGATAATAATGTTTAGTTATAATGTAGCGCCCAAATGGAACACGTGAAAGCATATGGAGGCAACACATGTAACGATGAGCAACATCAATGTACCGGACAAGTAACTGTATCAACCACAATTTCAAGACAGATACCTGACTATGTCCGGGCACAACTGATCAATAAACTTACTAGATTAACAAACAAACAAATAGAAAGCAGAATATACAGCCCAAATGGAACACATAGTAGCACCAAGAGAAGCCATACGTGTAACGATGAGCGGAGTTAATCTCTCGGGCATGTAACTGTGCGAAACCACATGATTTAGAAGGCAGACACCTGACTATACCCGATTAATAACACCTAATAGAATGGCACAGATCGAAGATCCACGTGAAAATAATGTGGGGTCAGATACAAGAGCAGAATCCAAGAGATCGGGATACCGCTCGGTCATGCGATCCCTAGTATCATCTAGCTGGAAGGATTTCGATCCATACAGGTGTGACAGCCATTCACGAGCCCACATAGTGCTCGCAGGCAGCAACCTTTCGCACCAGCATCTCCACCAGGAGGGCCCGTAAGCGCCATGGCGACACCCCGTGAAGCCCGGAGGCGGAATCTGACTAGCGGATCTACCGGGAGCGCGGAGCTCGGGAATGGAGGGGGCGGGTGAGGAGGGAGGAGTATACCATCCATGGAGGCGCTTGTGGAGGTTGACGGTGTACTCGCGTGTCACCACCTCGTCCTTGCGCGGGCCGGGGGCGCGCTTCTTCTCCGACATCTCCGACGGCCTCCTTTCGCCCTGCTCCTCTCTTGGCTTCGGTGGAGGCTGCGGCGAGAGGAGATAAACCCTAGTGGGGAACGGCAGGTCGCAAGGGGTCGCGGCTTTATAGCGGGGGAAATTAGGGCTTGCTGGCTGACTGGGCCTCTCCGGGATGTTTCGTGACGGCCCGTTTCAGTAGGCCCTTCGTCCATCTGCTATGTTTTTTTCTTTCTTTTTGTCAGTGAATCTGTTATGAAATTTTAGTGTGTTTGGTTTTGGGCCCAAGCGAATTCCACCAAAAACTTTGTTGCCGATAGTTTGATTAATGTTTCTCTCCACATAATTTGGCGAATTCTGGCTGGAAAAATGGAATAACGTTGACCAACGAGCATAGTCAAATCAGGAAAAAAATCTAAGCAAAAGCCAAGATTTAGGCCATGGCCCAAAATTGGTACGGCTGAATTGTTAATTATTTCGACACACTAGGTAAACTTTTTTTGGAGGATAGGATTGGAAATTGAGAGGAAGCAAATCGTCCAATTTGCTATTATTCCTCTTGAACTATTCTTTTTATGGAGCGAACAGTCTAACTTGCTTCATTCAATTAGTCAACTGGTCAATATGCCCATTGATGCTTTAGAATTTTGATATTAGCATGGCATTCAACAAGGCTTAACAGAAAATATATGTAACAAAATGCACACGGTGAGTGACTCTTGTACCGCTGCAATCAAATTGAAGTTAAGAGTCAAATATGTAGAGGTAAGATTTACTTTTTAAATATATTTTTGAAACGCGGTTCCTTACAGCCCGATTCATTAAAAAGGGTCGAAGAGAATTGCCCGGTTAATGAATGGAAACCCGGGCTAAAACCATTATAACATGCCCACAATAAAGGGCACCCGCCGACTTGACTGCCCACGGGACCCACACACACTGCCGAGAAGAGGACACCGTCGAGGTTCCCTACAATGCCATCGTCATCACTTCTCCTCGAGCAAGCGACTTCGACTTCTTCACGGACGACTCATTGGGACGACTCCGAACGAACGACACATGAGAACAAAGTCGGCCTATGCTAAACAGTCGGCCAAACGCGTCGAGGACTAGCCAACTCCGACTTCGGCCACAGACTCGTAAAAGAAAGAAACACGCCTTGCTCCAACATAGCTAGAACTGCACATCAACCTCCATCGTTGTCACTGCATTGCCCCGCAACGCTACAGCTCCGACTTCTCACTGAAGTACACGTCGAACGATCGATGACGAAGGACTAGCATCGACTCTGCTCCTCAAGCCACCATTATCGTTGCCACACGAGTCGCAATCCCACCGGGGCAAGACAGTTGCCCCGCCACCTGCACTCGCATCACCCATCGGGCACTGATGACCCACAAGTATAGGGGATCTATCGTAGTCCTTTCGATAAGTAAGAGTATCGAACCCAGTGAGGAGAAGAAAGAAATGACAAGCAGTTTTCAGTAAGGTATTCTCTGCAAGCACTGAAATTATCGGTAATAGATAGTTTTGTGATAAGGTAATTCGTAACAGGTAACAAATAACAAAAGTAAACAAGATGCAGCAAGGTGGCCCAATCCTTTTTTAGCAAAGGACAAGCCTGGACAAACTCTTATATAAAGGAAAGCGCTCCCGAGGACACATGGGAATTATCGTCAAGCTAGTTTTCATCATGCTCATATGATTCACGTTCGTTACTTTGATAATTTGATATGTGGGTGGACCGGTGCTTGGGTACTGCCCTTCCTTGGACAAGCATCCCACTTATGATTAACCCCCCTCGCAAGTATCCGCAACTACGAAAGAAGAATTAAGGTAAACCTAACCATAGCATGAAACATATGGATCCAAATCAGCCCCTTACGAAGCAACGCATAAACTAGGGTTTAAGCTTCTGTCACTCTAGCAACCATCTGTTGGGGAACGTAGCATAAATTCAAAATTTTCCTACGTGTCACCAAGATCTATCTATGTAGTCATCTAGCAACAAGGGAGGAGTGGATCTACATACCCTTGTAGATCGCGCGCGGAAGCGTTCAAGAGAACGGGGTTGATGGAGTCGTACTCGTCGTGATCCAAATCACCGATGATCCTAGCGCCGAACGGATGGCACCTCCGCGTTCAACACACGTACAGAGCAGCGACGTCTCCTCCTTCTTGATCCAGCAAGGGGGGAGGAGAGGTTGATGGAGATCCAGCAGCACGACGGCGTGGTGGTGGAAGTAGCGGGATTCCAACAGGGCTTCGCCAAGCGCTGCGGGAGGAGGGAGATGTGTCATGGGAGGGAGAGGGAGGCGCCAGGGCTTAGGTGTAGCCGCCCTCCCTTCCCCCCACTATATATAGGGCCAAGGGAGAGGGGGGCGCAGCCTTGGCCCTTCCTCCAAGGAAGGGTGCGGCCAAGGGAGGAGTCCCTCCTCCCCAAGGCACCTCGGAGGTGCCTTCCCCCTTTAGGACTCTTCCTTTTCCTCTTCTCTTGGCGCATGGGCCTCTTGGGGCTGGTGCCCTTGGCCCATATAGGCCAAGGCGCACCCCCTACAGCCCATGTGGCCCCCCGGGGCAGGTGGCCCCACCCGGTGGACCCCCGGGACCCTTCCGGTGGTCCCGGTACAATACCGGTGACCCCGAAACTTGTCCCGATGGCCGAAATAGCACTTCCTATATATAATTCTTTACCTCCGGACCATTCCGGAACTCCTCGTGACGTCCGGGATCTCATCCGGGACTCCGAACAACTTTCGGGTTACCGCATACTAATATCTCTATAACCCTAGCGTCACCGAACCTTAAGTGTGTAGACCCTACGGGTTCGGGAGACATGCAGACATGACCGAGATGACTCTCCGGTCAATAACCAACAGCGGGATCTGGATACCCATGTTGGCTCCCACATGTTCCACGATGATCTCATCGGATGAACCACGATGTCGAGGATTCGATCAATCCCGTATACAATTCCCTTTGTCTAGCGGTACGATACTTGCCCGAGATTCGATCGTCGGTATCCCGATACCTTGTTCAATCTCGTTACCGGCAAGTCTCTTTACTCGTTTCGTAACGCATCATCCCGTGATCAACTCCTTGATCACATTGTGCACATTATGATGATGTCCTACCGAGTGGCCCCAGAGATACCTCTCCGTTTACACGAAGTGACAAATCCCAGTCTCGATTCGTGCCAACCCAACAGACACTTTCGGAGACACCTGTAGTGTACCTTTATAGCCACCCAGTTACGTTGTGACGTTTGGCACACCCAAAGCACTCCTACGGTATCCGGGAGTTGCACAATCTCATGGTCTAAGGAAATGATACTTGACATTATAAAAGCTTTAGCATACGAACTACATGATCTTGTGCTAGGCTTAGGATTGGGTCTTGTCCATCACATCATTCTCCTAATGATGTGATCCCGTTATCAACGACATCCAATGTCCATGGTCAGGAAACTGTAACCATCTATTGATCAACGAGCTAGTCAACTAGAGGCTTACTAGGGACATGGTGTTGTCTATGTATCCACACATGTATTTGAGTTTCCTATCAATACAATTCTAGCATGGATAATAAACGATTATCATGAACAAGGAAATATAATAATAACTAATTTATTATTGCCTCTAGGGCATATTTCCAACAGTCCCCCACTTGCACTAGAGTCAATAATCCAGTTCACATCGCTATGTGACTAACACTCAAGGTCACATCCCCATGTGACTAACACCCAAAGAGTTTACTAGAGTCAATAATCTAGTTTCACATCGATATGTGATTAACACTCAAGGTCACATCCCCATGTGACTAACACCCAAAGAGTTTACTAGAGTCAATAATCTAGTTCATTACCATGTGATTAACACTCGATGAGTTCTGGGTTTGAACATGTTATGCTTGTGAGAGATGTTATAGTCAACGGGTCTGAATCTTTCAGATCCGTATGTACTTCGCAAATCTCTATGTCATCTTGTAGATGCAGCTACTACGCTATATTTGGAGCCATTTCAAATAACTGTTCTACATGGAGCTATTCTAAATTGTTGCTCCATTATACGTATCCGGTATCTCTACTCAGAGCTATCCGGATAGGTGTTAAGCTTGCATCGACGTAACCCTTTACGACGAACTCTTTTACCACCTCCATAATCGAGAAAATTCCTTAGTCCACTAGTTACTAAGGATAACTTTGACCGCTGTCCTGTGATCCATTCTTAGATCACTCTTGTACCCCTTGACTGACTCATGGCAAGGCACATTTCAGGTGCGGTACACAGCATAGCATACTGTAGAGCCTATGTCTTAAGCATAGGGGACGACCTTCGTCCTTTCTCTCTATTCTGTCGTGGTCGAGCTTTAAGTCTTAACTTCATACCTTACAACTCAGGCAAGAACTCCTTCTTTGACTGATCCATCTTGAACACCTTCAAGATCATGTCAAGGTATGTGCTCATTTGAAAGTACCATTAAGCGTTTTGATCTATCCTTATAGATCTTGATGCTCAATGTTCAAGTAGCTTAATCCAGGCTTTCCATTGAAAAACACTTTCCAAATAACCCTATATGATTTCCAGAAATTCTACGTCATTTCTGATCAACAATATGTCAACAACATATATTTATCAGAAATTCTATAGTGCTCCCACTCACTTCTTTGGAAATACAAGTTTCTCATAAACTTTGTATAAACCCAAAATCTTTGATCATCTCATCAAAGCATACATTCCAACTCCGAGATGCTTACTCCAGTCCTCAGAAGGATTGCTGGAGCTTTGCATACTTATTAGCATCTTTCAGGATTGACAAAACCTTCCAGTTGTATCACATACAACCTTTCCTCAAAAATCGTCGAGGAAACAATGTTTTGACATCCTATCTGCAAGATTTCATAAATAATGCAGTAATCGCTTAATATAATTCCAACAGACTCTTAGCATCGCTACGAGTGAGAAAGTCTCATCATAGTCAACTCCTTGAACTTGTCGGGAAACATCTTAACGACAAGTCGAGCTTTCAATGGTGACACTTACCATCATTGTCTGTCTTCCTTTTAAAATCCATCTGCACTCAACAGCCTTACGACCATCGAGCTGTTCTGCCAAAGTCTACACTTTGTTTTCATACATGGATCCTCTCTCGGATTTTATGGCCTCGAGCCATTTATCGGAATCCGGGCCCACCATCGCTTCTCCATAGCTCGTAGGTTCATTGTTGTCTAGAAACATGACTTCCAAGACAGGATTACGTACCACTCTGAAGTAGTACGCATCCTTGTCATCCCACGAGGTTTGGTAGTGACTTGATCTGAAGTTTCATGATCACTATCATAAGCTTCCACTTCAATTGGTGTAGGTGCCACAGGAACAACTTCCTGTGCCCTGCCACACACTAGTTGAAGAGACGGTTCAATAACCTCATCAAGTCTCCACCACCCTTCCACTCAATTCTTTCGAGAGAAACTTTTCCTCGAGAAAGGACCCGATTCTAGAAACAATCCCTTATTGCTTTCGGATCTGAGACAGGAGGTGTACCCAACTATTTTGGGTGTCCTATGAAGATGCATTTATCCGCTTTGGGTTCGAGCTTATCAGCCTGAAACTTTTTCACATAAGCGTCGCAGCCCCAGACTTCTAAGAAATGACAGCTTAGGTTTCTCTAAACCATAGTTCATACGGTATCATCTCATCGGAATTACGTGGTGCCCTATTTAAAGTGAATGTGGTTGTCTCTAATGCCTAACCCATAAACTATTGTGGTAATTCGATAAGAGACATCATGGTATGCATCATATCCAATAGGGTGCAGTTATGATGTTCGGACACACCATCACACCATGGTGTTCCAGGCTGTATTAGTTGTGAAACAATTTCCACAGTGTCTTAATTCTGTGCCAAACTCGTAATTCAGATATTCATCTCTATGATCATATCATAGATATTTTATCCTCTTGTCACGACGATCTTTCAACTTCACCCTGAAATTACTTGAACCTTTCAATAATTCAGACTCGTGATTCATCAAGTAAATATACTCAACATCTACTCGAATCATCTGTGAAGTAAGAACATAACGATATCCACTACACGCCTCAACACTCATTGGACTGCACACATCAAAATGTATTACTTCCAACAAGTCGCTTTCTAGTTCCATTTTACTGAAAACGAGGCTTTCAGTCATCTTGCCCATGTGGTATGATTTGCATGTCTCAAGTGATTCAAAATCAAGTGAGTCCAAACGATCCATCTGTATAGAGTTTCTTCATGCATATCTACCAACAAACATGGTTCGCATGTCTCAATCCTTTCAAAAATGAGTGAGTCCAAAGATCCATCAACATGGAGCTTCTTCATGCGTTTTATACCGATATGACTTACGTGGCAGTGCCACAAGTAGGTGGTACTATCATTACTATCTTATATCTTTTGGCATGAACATGTGTATCACTATGATCGTGATTCAATGAACCATTCATTTTAGGTGCAAGACCATTGAAGGTATTATTCAAATAAACAGAGTAACCGTTATTCTCCTTAAATGAATAACCGTATTGCGATGGACATAATCCAATCATGTCTATGCTCAACGCAAACGCCAATCTCGATGGTAGAGGGAGCGTGCGATGCTTGATCATATCAACATTGGAAACACTTCCAACACATATCGTCAGCTCACCTTTAGCTAGTCTCCGTTTATTCCGTAGCTTTTATTTCGAGTTACTAACACTTAGCAACCGAACCGGTATCTAATACCATGGTGCTACTAGGAGTACTAGTAAAGTACACATTAACACAATGTATATCCAATATACTTCTATCGACAGTCTTCTCATCTACCAAGTATCTAGGTTAATTCTGCTCCAGTGGCTGTTCCCCTTTATTACAGAAGCACTTAGTCTCGGGCTTGGGTTCAACCTTGGGTTTCTTCACTAGAGCAGCAGCTGATTTGCCGTTTCATGAAGCATCCCTTTTTGCCCCTGCCCTTCTTGAAACTAGTGGTTTCATCAACCATCAACAATTGATGCTCCTTCTTGATCTCTACTTTTGTGGTGTCAAACATCGCGAATATCTCAAGGATCATCATATATGTCCCTGATATATTATAGTTCATCACGAAGCTCTAGCAGCTTGGTGGTAATGACTTCGGAGAAACATCACTTTCTCATCTGGAAGATCAACTCCCACTCGATTCAAATGATTGTTGTACTCAGACAATCTGAGCACAAGCTCAACAATTGAGCTTTTCTCCCTTAGTTTGCAGGATAAGAAAATCGTCGGAGGTCTTATACCTCTTGACGTGGGCACGAGCCTGAAATCCCAATTTCAGCCCTCGAAACATCTCATATGTTTCGCGACGTTTCAAAACGTCTTTGGTGCCTCAATTCTAAACCATTTAGCATTACGCACTGAACTATCATGTAGTTATCAAAATGTGCATGTCAGATGTTCGCAACATCAACAGACAACGTTCGAGGTTCAGCACGCTGAGCGGTGCATTAAGGACATAAGCCTTCTATGAAGCAATGAGGACAATCCTCAGTTTACGGACCTAGTCCGCATAATTGCTACTATCAACTTTCAACTAAATTTTCTCTAGGAACATATCTAAACAGTAGAACTGAAGCGCGAGCTACGACATAATTTGCGAAGACCTTTTGACTATGTTCAGGATAATTAAGTTCATCTTATGAACTCCCACTCAGATAGACATCCCTCTAGTCATCTAAGTGATTACATGATCCGAGTCAACTAGGCCGTGTCCGATCATCACGTGAGACGGACTAGTCATCATCGGTGAACATCTTCATGTTGATCGTATCTACCATACGACTCATGCTCGACCTTTCGGTCTCTTGTGTTCCGAGGCCATGTCTGTACATGCTAGGCTCGTCAAGTCAACCTAAGTGTTTCGCGTGTGTAAATCTGTCTTACACCCGTTGTATGTGAATGTTAGAATCTATCACACCCGATCATCACGTGGTGCTTCGAAACAACGAACTGTCGCAACGGTGCACAGTTAGGGGGAACACTTTCTTGAAATTATTATGAGGGATCATCTTATTTACTACCGTCGTTCTAGGTAAACAAGATGCATAAACATGATAAACATCACATGCAATCAAATAATAGTGACATGATATGGCCAATATCATATAGCTCCTTTGATCTCCATCTTGGGGCTCCATGATCATCTTGTCACCAGCATGACACCATGATCTCCATCATCGTGTCTCCATGAAGTTGCCTCGTCAACTATTACTTCTACTCCATGAAGTCTCTTTACTCGTTTCGTAACACATCAGCCTGTGATCAACTCCTTGATCACATTGTGCACATTATGATGATGTCCTACCGAGTGGGCCCAGAGATACCTCTCCGTTTACACGGAGTGACAAATCCCAGTCTCGGTTCGTGCCAACCAAGACACTTTCGGAGATACCTGTAGTGTACCTTTATAGCCACCCAGTTACGTTGTGACGTTTGGCACACCCAAAGCACTCCTACGGTATCGGGGAGTTGCACAATCTCATGGTCTAAGGAAATGATACTTGACATTAGAAAAGCTTTAGCATACGAACTACATGATCTTGTGCTAGGCTTAGGATTGGGTCTTGTCCATCACATCATTCTCCTAATGATGTGATCCCGTTATCAACGACATCCAATGTCCATGGTCAGGAAACTGTAACCATCTGTTGATCAACGAGCTAGTCAACTAGAGGCTTACTAGGGACATGGTGTTGTCCATGTATCCACACATGTATTTGAGTTTCCTATCAATACAATTCTAGCATGGATAATAAACGATTATCATGAACAAGGAAATATAATAATAACTAATTTATTATTGCCTCTAGGGCATATTTCCAACACCATCATCTACTTATTACTTCCCAATGCCTTCCCCTAGGCCCAAACAATGGTGAAGTGTCATGTAGTCGACGTTCACATAACACCACTAGAGGAAAGACAACATACATCTCATCAAAATATCGAATGAATACCAAATTCACATGACTACTTATAAGAAGACTTCTCCCATGTCCTCAGGAACAAACATAACTACTCACAAATCATATTCATGTTCATAATCAGAGGGGTATTAATATTCATAAAGGATTTGAACATATAATCTTCCACCGAATAAACCAACTAGCATCAACTACAAGGAATAACCAACACTACTAGCAACCCACAGGTACCAATCTGAGGTTTTGGGACAAAGATCGGATACAAGAGATGAACTAGGGTTTGAGAGGAGATGGTGCTGGTGAAGATGTTAATGGAGATTGACCCCTTCCTGATGAGAGGATCGATGGTGATGACGATGGTGACGATTTCCCCCTCCCGGAGGGATGTTTCCCTGGCAGAACAGCTCCCCCGGAGCCCTAGATTGGTTCCGCCAAGGTTCCGCCTTGAGACGGCGATGCTTCGTCCTGAAATCTTTCTTCTGATTTTTTCCAGGGTGAAAGACACCTTATACCAGAAGATGGGCATCGGGGGCCTACTAGGTGGCCCACGAGGCAGGGGCGCGCCCTCCACCCTCGTGGCCGGTGGGTGGCCTCCCTCTGGTGCTTTCTTCGCCCAATATTTTTAATATATTTCAAAACTGACTTTCGTGGAGTTTCAGGGCTTTTGGAGTTGTGCAGAATAGGTCTCTAATATTTGCTCCTTTTCCAGCCCAGAATTCCAGCTGCCGGCATTCTCCCTCTTCATGTAAACCTTGTAAAATAAGAGAGAAAAGGCCTAAGTATTGTGACATAATGTGTAATAACAACCCATAATGCAATAAATATCGATATAAAAACATGATGCAAAATGGACGTATCAACTCCCCCAAGCTTAGACCTCGCTTATCCTCAAGCGGAAGCCGATATCAAAAAATATGCCCACATGTTTAGAGATAGAGGTGTCGATAAAATAAAATACGGACATGAGGGCATCATGATCATTCTTAGAATAGCAACATATATATATTGTCATATGATTTCTTATGCTAAAGTAACAATCTATTCACAATGTAAAGTATGAATCAGAAACTTTATTGAAAAACTAGCAAACTGTAACAACATCGGAAAGAGTCAATATAAGAGCTTTTCAGCAAGTCCACATACTCAACTATCATTTAGTCTTTCACAATTGCTAACACTCACGCAATACTTATGGGTACGAAGTTTTAATCGGACACAGAGAAAGTTAGGGGCTTATAATTTTGCCTCCCAACCTCTTACCTCAAGGGTAATGTCAACAATAATGCTTTATGAAAACTCACATCCAATTGGATATATATATCGGGATCTTTCCAACACATAGTGCTTGCCAAAGGATAAAGTGTAAAAAGGAAAGGTGAAGATCACCATGACTCTTGTATAAGGTATAAGACAAAAATAAAAGATAGGCCATTCGCAGAGGGAAGAAGAGGTTGTCATGTGCTTTTATGGTTGGATGCACAAAATCTTAATGCAAAAGAACGTCACTTTATATTGCCACTTGTGATAGGGACCTTTATTATGCAGTCCGTCGCTTTTATTTATTCCATATCACAATCTCGTATAAAGATTATTTTCTCCACACTAATAGATCATACATATTTAGAGAGCAATTTTTATTGCTTGCAACAATGACAACTTACTTGAAGGATATTCAATCCATAGGTAGATATGGTGGACTCTCATGGCAAAACTGGGTTTAAGGATTTTTGGAAGCACAAGTAGTATCTCTACTTGGTGCAAAGAATTTGGCTAGTATGAGGGGGAAAGGTAAGCTCAACATGTTGGATGATCCATGACAATATAATTTATTTTGGATATAAGAAAACATAACCCATTACGTTGTCTTCCTTGTCCAACATCAACTTTTTAGCATGTCATATTTTAATGAGTGCTCACAATCATAAAAGATGTCCAAGATAGTATATTTATATGTGAAAACCTCACTTTCTTTATTACTTCCTATTAATTGCAACGATGACCAAAACTATGTTTATCAGCTCTCAACAACTTTTATTCATCATACTCTTTATATGTGAAGTCATTACTCTCCATAAGATCAATATGATCTCTTTATTTCTTTTTATTCTTTCTCTTTTTCCTTTTATTCCCTCAAGATCATAGCAAGATAACCAAGCCCTCGACTCAAGACTAATCTTTATTATATATAGCTCACGGGCTCGATTACATAGGTAAGGATCAACACAAAAACTCAAAGCTAGATCATACTAAACTTTATTCTACTAGATCAAGATATAACCAAAAGGATCGAACTAAAAAACGGTAAAGATAGAAGTGTGATGGTGATACGATACCGGGGCACCTCCCCCAAGCTTGGCAGTTGCCAAGGGGAGTGCCCATACCCATGTATTTATGTCCCTTTCTTCAGAGTTGGTGATGATGGAGTTGTTGATGAGAAGTCGTGTCACACATCGAGCGTAGGAGATTCTCCAATTTGCGAATAATGCCCTTGAGTGCGGTGATGTATTCTTGCAACAAAATATTTCCAACCTCGTGAACTTCAAAGGTTGCTTAAGCAATCATCAAAACCACTTCAAAGAGTGCCCCAAAGTTTCTACCGGAGAGTCAAGACGAAAACGTGTCCAACCCCTATGCATAAGTTCACGAGGTCACGGAACTCGCAAGTTGATCACCAAAACATACATCAAGTGGATCACGTGATATCCCATTGTCACCACAGGTAAGCACATGCAAGATATACATCAAGTGTTCTCAAATCCTTAAAGATTCAATCCGATAAGATAACTTCAAAGGGAAAACTCAATTCATCACAAGGAGATAGAGGGGAGAAACATCATAAGATCCAACTATAATAGCAAAACTCGCGATACATCAAGATCGTGCCAAATCAAGAACACGAGAGAGAGAGAGATCAAACACATAGCTACTGGTACATACCCTCAGCCCTGAGGGTGAACTACTCCCTCCTCGTCATGGAGAGCGCCGGGATGATGAAGATGGCCACCGGAGAGGGAATCCCCCTCCGGCAGGGTGCCGGAATGGGTCTAGATTGGTTTCGGTGGCTACAGAGGCTTGCGGCGGCGGAACTCCCGATCTAGGTTTCTTTCTGGAAGTTTGGGGTTATATAAGAGGTGTTGGAGTCGGGAACAAGTCAGGGGGGTCCCTGATACGTCCATTTTGCATCATGCTTTTATATCGATATTTATTGCATTATGGGCTGTTATTACACATTATGTCACAATACTTATGCCTATTCTCTCTTATTTTACAAGGTTTACATAAAGAGGGAGAATGCCGGCAGCTGGGATTCTGGGCTGGAAAAGGAGCAAATATTAGAGACCTATTCTGCACAGCTCCAAAAGTCCTGAAACTTCACGGAATTCATTTTCAGAATATATAAAAAATAATGAGCGCAAGAAGTTCCAGAGGGGGCCACACCCTGCCCACGAGGGTGGGGGCGCGCCCTACCCCCTGCCTCATGGGTCCCCTGGTGGCCCTCCGATGCCCATCTTCTGCTACATGGAGTCTTTCGATGAGGAAAAAATCATAAGCCATCCTTCCGGACGAGACTCCGCCGCCACGAGGCGGAACCTTGGCGGAACCAATCTAGGGCTCCGGCAGAGCTGTTCTGCCGGGGACACTTCCCTCCGGGAGGGGGAAATCATCGCCATCGTCACCACCAACGCTCCTCTCATCGGGAGAGGGCAATCTCCATCAACATCTTCACCAGCACCATCTCATCTCAAACCTAGTTCATCTCTTGTATCCAATTCTTGTCTCTAAGTCCGGGATTGGTACCTGTGGGTTGCTAGTAGTGTTAATTACTCCTTGTAGTTGATGCTAGTTGGTTTATTTTGTGGAAGATCATATGTTCAGATCCTATATGCATATTAATACCCCTCTGATTATGAACATGAATATGATTTGTGAGTAGTTACGTTTGTTCCTGAGGACATGGGAGAAGTCTTGCTATTAGTAGTCATGTGAATTTGGTATTCGTTCGATATTTTGATGAGATGTATGTTGTCTCTCCTCTAGTGGTGTTATGTGAACGTCGACTACATGACACTTCACCATTATTTGGGCCTAGAGGAAGGCATTGGGAAGTAATAAGTAGATGATGGGTTGCTAGAGTGACAGAAGCTTAAACCCTAGTTTATGCGTTGCTTCGTAAGGGGCTGATTTGGATCCATATGTTTCATGCTATGGTTAGGTTTACCTTAATACTTTTGTTGTAGTTGCGGATGCTTGCAATAGAGGTTAATCATAAGTGGGATGCTTGTCCAAGTAAGGACAGAACCCAAGCACTGGTCCACCCACATACCAAATTATCAAAGTACCGAATGCGAATCATATGAATGTGATGAAAACTAGCTTGACGATATTCCCATGTGTCCTCGGGAGCGCTTTACATCATATAAGAGTTTGTCCAGGCTTGTCCTTTGCTACAAAAAGGATTGGACCACCTTGCTGAACTTTATTTACTTTTGTTACTTGTTGCTTGTTACCAATTATCTTATCGCAAAACTATTTGTTACCTATAATTTCAATGCTTGTAGAGAATACCTTGCTGAAAACCGCTTATCATTTCCTTCTGCTCCTCGTTGGGTTCGACACTCTTACTTATCGAAAGGAGTACGATAGATCCCCTATACTTGTGGGTCATCAAGACTCTTTTCTGGCGCCGTTGCCGGGGAGTGAAGAGCCTTTGGTAGGTGGAATTTGGTAAGGAAAAATTTATATAGTGTGCTGAAATTTCCTGTCACTTGTTACTATGGAAAGTAATCCTGTGAGGGGCTTGTTCGGGGTATCTTCACCCCGACCAGTGGAGCAAAGAGTTGCTCCTCAACCTACTGAACCTACTAAAAATGAAATTGTCTGCTTTGAAATTCCTTCAGGTATGTTAGAAAAACTGTTAGCTAATCCTTTTGCAGGAGATGGAACAAAGCATCCTGATGAGCACCTAATATATGTGGATGAAGTTTGTGGGTTATTTAAGCTTGCAGGTGTGCCCGGAGATGTTATTAAGAAGAAGGTCTTCCCTTTATCTTTGAAGGGAGATGCATTGACATGGTATAGGCTATGTGATGATACGGGGTCATGGAACTACAAACGATTGAAATTGGAATTTCATCAGAAGTTTTATCCTATGCATCTTGTTCATCGTGATCGCAATTATATATATAATTTCTGGCCTCGCGAATGAGAAAGCATCGCTCAAGCTTGGGGGAGGCTTAAATCAATGTTATATTCATGCCCCAATCATGAGCTCTCAAGAGAAATGATTATTCAAAATTTTTATGCTCGGCTTTCTGATAACAATCGCACCATGCTCGATACTTCTTGTGCTGGCTCTTTTATGATGAAGACTATTGAATTCAAATGGGATTTATTGGAAAGAATTAAACGCAACTCTGAAGATTGGGACCTCGACGAAGGTAAGGAGTCAGGTATGACACCTAAGTTTGATTGTGTTATATCTTTTATGGATACCGATGTTTTCCGTAAATTTAGCACTAAATATGGACTTGACTCTCAGATAGTAGCTTCTTTCCGTGAATCTTTTGCTACTCATGTTGATCTCCCTAGGGAGAAGTGGTTTAAATATCATCCTCCCATAGAAGTAAAAGTAGCTGCACCTATTAAAGTTGAAGAAAAGACTGTCACTTATAATGATCCTATTGTTCCTACTGCTTATGTTGAGAAACCACCTTTTCCTGTTAGGATAAAATAGCATACTAAAGCTTCAACTGTGGTTTGTAAAAACAATATTGGAACATATACACCTCCTGAGCAAATTAAAGTTGAACCTAATATTGCTATTGTTAAAGATCCCTTGTCTGATAATATTGATGGGCATGTTATTCATTTCCGTGATGAGACTGCTAGAATTGCTAAACCTTGTGCTAAAGATAAACCTAGATCTTTGGTAGGCATGCCTGTTATTTCTGTTAAAATAGGAGATCATTGTTATCATGGCTTATGTGATATGGGTGGTAGTGCTAGTGCAATACCCATTGACTTATACAAAGAAATTATGCATGACATTGCACCCGTTGAGTTAGAAGATATTGATGTCACAATTAAACTTGCCAATAGAGATACTATTTCACCAATGGGAATTGTTAGAGATGTTGAAGTCTTGTGTGGGAAAACTAAATATCCTGCTGATTTTCTTGTTCTTGGCTCCCCACAAGATAGCTTTTGTCCCATTATTTTCGGTAGACCCTTCTTGAACACTGTTAATGCTAAGATAGACTACAAAAAGGATGTTGTTACTATTGGTTTGGGTGATATGTCTCATGAATTTAATTTCTCTAAATTTAGTAGACAACACCGTGAAGAAGAATTGACTAGTAAAGATGAAATTATTGGTCTTGCTTCTATTGTCGTACCTCCTAGTGATCCTTTAGAACAATATTTGCTAGACCATGAAAATGATATGTTTATGAATGAAAGAAGGGAAATAGATGAAGTATTCTTTAAACAAGAACCCATCCTGAAATACAATTTGCCTGTCGAAATCCTAGGGGATCTTCCTCCACCCAAGGGTGATCCCGTGTTTGAGCTCAAACTGTTACCTGATACTCTTAAATATGCTTATCTTGATGAGAAAAAGATATATCCTGTTATTATTAGTGCTAACCTTTCAGAGCATGAAGAAGAGAGATTATTGAAAACTCTGAAGAAGCACCGTGCTGCTATTGGATATACTCTTGATGATCTTAAGGGCATTAGTCCCACACTATGTCAACACAAAATAAATTTGGAGAAGGATGCCCAACCAGTTCGTGATCACCAACGACGGCTAAATCCTAAGATGAAAGAAGTGGTAATAAAGGAAATACTAAAGCTCCTTGAGGCAGGTATAATTTATCCCGTTGCTGATAGTCAGTGGGTAAGTCATGTCCATTGTGTCCCTAAAAAGGGAGGTATTACTGTCGTTCCTAATGATAAAGATGAATTGATTCCTCAAAGAATTTTTACATGTTATAGGATGGTAATTGATTTCCGCATATTAAATAAGGCTACTAAAAAGGATCATTACCCCTTACCTTTTATTGATCAAATGCTAGAAAGATTATCCAAACATACACATTTTTGCTTTCTAGATGGTTATTCTGGTTTCTCTCAAATACCTGTGTCAGCTGATGATCAATCTAAGACCACTTTTACTTGCCATTCGGTACTTTTGCTTATAGACGTATGCCTTTTGGTTTATCTAATGCACCTGCTACCTTCCAAAGATGCATGATGGATATATTCTCTGACTTTTGTGAAAAGATTTGTGAGGTTTTCATGGACGATTTCTCTGTCTATGGATCCTCTTTTGATGATTGCTTGAGCAACCTTGATCGAGTTTTGCAGAGATGTGAAGAAACTAACCTTGAAAGAGGCATTGAAGTTGATAAAGCTAAAGTTGATGCTATTGAAAAGATGCCATGTCCCAAGGACATCAAAGGTATAAGAAGTTTCCTTGGCCATGCCGGTTTTTATAGGAGGTTCATTAAGGACTTCTCAAAAATTTCTCGGCCTCTGACTAATTTATTGCAAAAAGATATACCATTTGTCTTTGATGATGATTGTGTAGAAGCATTTGAAATACTTAAGAAAGCATTAATCTTTGCACCGATTGTTCAGCCACCTGATTGGAATTTACCCTTTGAAATTATGTGTGATGCTAGTGATTATGTTGTGGGTGCTGTTCTAGGGCAAAGAGTTGATAAGAAATTAAATGTTATTCAATATGCTAGTAAAACTCTAGACAATGCTTAGAGAAATTATGCTACTACTGAAAAGGAATTCCTAGCAATTGTATTTGCTTGTGATAAGTTTAGACCATATATTGTTGATTCTAAAGTAACTATTCACACGGACCATGCTGCTATTAAATACCTTATGGAAAAGAAAGATGCTAAACCTAGACTTATTAGATGGATTCTCCTGCTACAAGAATTTGATTTGCATATTGTTGATAGAAAGGGAGCTGAGAACCCCGTTGCAGACTACTTGTCTAGGTTAGAAAATGTGCTTGATGACCCACTACCTATTGATGATAGCTTTCCTGGTGAACAATTAAATGTCATAAATGCTTCTTGTACTACTCCATGGTATGCTGATTATGCTAATTATATTGTTGCTAAATTTATACCACCTAGTTTCACATACCAGCAAAAGAAAAGTTTTTCTATGATTTGAGACATTACTTTTGGGATGACCCACATCTTTATAAAGAAGGAGTAGATGGTGTTATTAGACGTTGTGTACCTGAGCATGAACAGGAACAGATCCTACGCAAGTGTCACTCCGAGGCTTATGGAGGACACCACGCTGGAGATAGAACTGCACATAAGGTATTGCAATCTGGTTTTTATTGGCCTACTCTCTTCAAGGATGCCCGTAAGTTTGTCTTATCTTGGGATGAATGTCAAAGAATTGGTAATATTAGTAGACGTCAAGAAATGCCTATGAATTATTCACTTATTATTAAACCATTTGATGTTTGGGGCTTCGATTATATGGGACCTTTTCCTGCCTCTAACGGTTACACACATATTTTAGTCGTTGTTGATTACGTTACTAAGTGGGTAGAAGTGATACGTCCATTTTGCATCATGCTTTTATATCGATATTGATTGCATTATGGGCTGTTATTACACATTATGTCACAATACTTATGCCTATTCTCTCTTATTTTACAAGGTTTACATAAAGAGGGAGAATGCCGACAGCTGGGATTCTGGGCTGGAAAAGGAGCAAATATTAGAGACCTATTCTGCACAGCTCCAAAAGTCCTGAAACTTCACGGAAGTCATTTTCAGAATATATAAAAAAATATGGAGCGCAAGAAGTTCACCAGGGGGGCCACACCCTGCCCACGAGGGTGGGGGCGCGCCCCCTACCTCGTGGGCCCCCCGGTGGCCCTCCGATGCCCATCTTCTGCTATATGGAGTCTTTCGATGAGGACAAAATCATAAGCCATCTTTCCGGACGAGACTCCACTGCCACGAGGCGGAACCTTGGTGGAACCAATCTAGGGCTGTGGCGGAACTGTTCTGCCGGGGAAACTTCCCTCCGGGAGGGGGAAATCATTGCCATCGTCATCACCAACGCTCCTCTCATCAGGAGAGTGCAATCTCCATCAACATCTTCACTAGCACCATCTCCTCTCAAAACCCTAGTTCATCTCTTGTATCCAATTCTTGTCTCCAAGTCCGGGATTGGTACCTGTGGGTTGCTAGTAGTGTTGATTACTCCTTGTAGTTGATGCTAGTTGGTTTACTTGGTGGAAGATCATATGTTCAGATCCTATATGCATATTAATACCCCTCTGATTATGAACATGAATATGCTTTGTGAGTAGTTATGTTTGTTCCTGAGGACATGGGAGAAGTCTTGCTATTAGTAGTCATGTGAATTTGGTATTCGTTCGATATTTTGATGAGATGTATGTTGTCTCTCCTCTAGTGGTGTTATGTGAACGTTGACTACATGAAACTTCACCATTATGTGGGCCTAGAGGAAGGCATTGAGAAGTAATAAGTACGTGATGGGTTGCTAGAGTGACAGAAGCTTAAACCCTAGTTTATGCGTTGCTTCGTAAGGGGCTGATTTGGATCCATATGTTTCATGCTATGGTTTGGTTTACCTTAATACTTTTGTTGTAGTTGCGGATGCTTGCAATATAGGTTAATCATAAGTGGGATGCTTGTCAAAGTAAGGACAACACCCAAGCACCGGTCCACCCACATACCAAATTATCAAAGTACCGAATGCGAATCATATGAACGTGATGAAAACTAGCTTGACGATATTCCCATGTGTCCTCGGGAGCGCTTTACATCATATAAGAGTTTGTCCAGGCTTGTCCTTTGCTACAAAAAGGATTGGGCCACCTTGCTGCACTTTATTTACTTTTGTTACTTGTTGCTCGTTACCAATTATCTTATCACAAAACTATCTATTACATATAATTTCAGTGCTAGCAGAGAATACCTTACTGAAAACCGCTTATCATTTCCTTCTGCTCCTCGTTGGGTTCGACACTCTTACTTATCGAAAGGACTACGATAGATCCCCTATACTTGTGGGTCATCAAGACTCTTTTCTGGCGCCGTTGCCGGGCAGAGAAGCGCCTTTGGTAGGTGGAATTTGGTAAGGAAAAATTTATATAGTGTGCTCAAATTTACTGTCACTTGTTAGTATGGAAAGTAATCCTATGAGGGGCTTGTTCGGGGTATCTTCACCCCTACCAGAAGAGCAAAGAGTTGCTCCTCAACCTACTGAACCTACTGAGAATGAAAATGTCTGCTTTGAAATTCCTTCGGGTATGTTAGAAAAACTGCTAGCTAATCCTTTTGCAGGAGATGGAACAAAGCATCCTGATGAGCACCTAATATATGTGGATGAAGTTTGTGGATTACTTAAGCTTGCAAGTGTGCCCGGAGATGTTATTAAGAAGAAGGTCTTCCCTTTATCTTTGAAGGGAGATGCATTGACATGGTATAGGCTATGTGATGATACGGGGTCATGGAACTACAAACGATTGAAATTGGAATTTCATCAGAAGTTTTATCCTATGCATCTTGTTCATCGTGATCGCAATTATATATATAATTTCTGGCCTCACGAAGGATAAAGCATCGCTCAAGCTTGGGGGGGGGGGCTTAAATCAATGTTATATTCATGCCCCAGTCATGAGCTCTCAAGAGAAATGATTATTCAAAAAATTTATGCTCGGCTTTCTGATAACAATCGCACCATGCTCGATACTTCTTGTGCTGGCTCTTTTATGATGAAGACTATTGAATCCAAATGGGATTTATTGGAAAGAATTAAACGCAACTCTGAAGATTGGGACCTCGACAAAGTTAAGGAGTCAGGTATGACACCTAAGTATGATTGTGTTAAATCTTTTATGGATGCCGATGTTTTCCGTAAATTTAGCGCTAAATATGGACTTGACTCTGAGATAGTAGCTTCTTTCTATGAATCTCTTGCTACTCATGTTGATCTCCCTAGGGAGAAGTGGTTTAAATATCATCCTCCCATAGAAGTAAAAGTAACTGCACCTATTAAAGTTGAAGAAAAGACTGTCACCTATAATGATCCTATTGTTCCTACTGCTTATGTTGAGAAACCACCTTTTCCTGTTAGAATAAAAGATCATGCTAAAGCTACAACTGTGGTTCGTAAAAGCAATATTAGAACTTATACACCTCCTGGGCAAGTTAAAGTTGAACCTGATATTGCTATTGTTAAAGATCTCTTGTCTGATAATATTGATGGGCATGTTATTTTTTTCTGTGATGAAACTGCTAGAATTGCTAAACCTTGTGCTAAAGATAAACCTAGACTTGTGGTAGGCATGCCTGTTCATAGGAGATCATTGTTATCATGGCTTATGTGATATGTGTGCTAGTGCTAGTGCAATACCTATTGACTTATACAAAGAAATTATGCATGATATTGCACCTGCTGAGTTAGAAGATATTGATGTCACAATTAAACTTGCCAATAGAGATACTATTTCACCAATGGGAATTGTTAGAGATGTTGAAGTCTTGTGTGGGAAAACTAAATATCCTGATGATTTTCTTGTTCTTGGTTCCCCACAAGATAGCTTTTGTCCCATTATATTTGGTAGACCCTTCTTGAACACAGTTAATGCTAAGTTAGATTGCAAAAAGGATGTTGTTACTATTGGTTTAGGTGATATGTTTGATGAATTTAATTTCTCTAAATTTCGTAGACAACACCGTGAGGAGGAATTGCCTAGTAAAGATGAAATTATTGGTCTTGGTTCTATTGCCGTACCTCCTAGTGATCCTTTAGAACAATATTTGCTAGACCATGAAAATGATATGTTTATGAATGAAAGAAGGGAAATAGATGAAGTATTTTTAAACAGGAACCCATCCTGAAACACAATTTACCTGTTGACATCCTAGGGGATCCTCCTCCACCCAATGGTGATCCCGTGTTTGAGCTTAAACCGTTACCTGATACTCTTAAATATGCTTATCTTGATGAAAAGAAGATATATCCTGTTATTATTAGTGCTAACCTTTCAAAGCATTAATTACAAAGATTATTGAAAATTCTGAAGAAGCACCGTGCTGCTATTGTATACACTCTTGATGATCTTAAGGGCATTAGTCCCACACTATGTCAACACAAAATAAATTTGGAGAAAGATGCCAAACCAGTTCGTGATCACCAATGACGGCTGAATCCTAAGATGAAAGAAGTGGTAAGAAAGGAAATAATAAAGCTCCTTGAGGCAGGTATAATTTATCCCGTTGCTGATAGTCAGTGGGTAAGTCTTGTCCATTGTGTCCCTAAAAAGGGAGGTATTAATGTCGTTCCTAATGATATAGATGAATTGATTCCGCAAAGAATTATTACAGGTTATAGGATGGTAATTGATTTCCGCAAATTAAATGAGGCTACTAAAAAGATCATTACCCCTTACCTTTTATTGATCAAATGCTAGAAAGATTATCCGAACATACACATTTTTGCTTTCTAGATGGTTGTGTTAGTTGATGATCAATCTAAGACCACTTTTACTTGCCCGTTCGGTACTTTTGCTTATAGACGTATGCCTTTTGGTTTATGTAATGCACCTGCTACCTTCCAAAGATGCATTATGGCTATATTCTCTGACTTTTGTAAAAAGATTTGTGAGGTTTTCATGGATGATTTCTCTGTCTATGGATCCTCTTTTGATGATTGCTTAAGCAACCCTGATCGAGTTTTGCAGAGATGTGAAGAAACTAACCTTGTCTTGAATTGGGAGAAGTGCCACTTTATGGTTAATGAAGGTATTGTCTTGGGGCATAAAGTTTCTGAAAGAGGCATTGAAGTTGATAAAGCTAAAGTTTATGCTATTGAAAAGATGCCATGTCCCAAGGACATCAAAGGTATAAGAAGTTTCCTTGGTCATGCCGGTTTTTATAGGAGGTTCATTAAGGACTTCTCAAAAATTTATTGGCCTCTGACTAATTTATTACAAAAAGATATACCATTTGTCTTTGATGATGATTGTGTAGAAGCATTTGAAATACTTAAGAAAGCATTAATCTCTACACCTATTGTTCAGCCACCTGATTGGAATTTACCCTTTGAAATTATGTGTGATGCTAGTGATTATGCTGTAGGTGCTGTTCTAGGGCAAAGAGTTGATAAGAAATTAAATGTTATTCAATATGCTTGTAAAACTCTAGACAATGCTCAGAGAAATTATGCTACTACTGAAAAAGAATTTTTAGCAGTTGTATTTGCTTGTGATAAGTTCACACCTTATATTGTTGATTCTAAAGTAATTATTCACACGGATCATGCTGCTATTAAATATCTTATGGAAAAGAAAGATGCTAAACCTAGACTTATTAGATGGGTTCTCTTGCTACAAGAATTTGATTTGCATATTATTGATAGAAAGGGAGCTGAGAACCCCGTTGCAGACAACTTGTCTAGGTTAGAGAATGTTCTTGATGACCCACTACCTATTGATGATAGCTTTCATAATGAACAACTAAATGACATAAATGCTTCTCATACTGCTCCATGGTATGTTGATTATGCTAATTATATTGTTGCTAAATTTATACCACCTAGTTTCACATGCCAACAAAAGAAAAAATCTATGATTTGAGGCATTACTTTTGGGATGACCCACACCTTTATAAAGAAGGAGTAGATGGTGTTATTAGACGTTGTGTACCTGAGCATGAACAGGAACAGATCCTACGCAAGTGTCATTCCGAGTCTTATGGAGGACACCACGCTGGAGACAGAACTGCACATAAGGTATTGCAATCTGGTTTTTATTGGCCTACTCTCTTCAAGGATGCCCATAAGTTTGTTGTATCTTGTGATGAATGTCAAAGAATTGGTAATATTAGTAGACTCAAGAAATGCCTATGAATTATTCACTTGTTATTGAACCATTTGATGTTTTGGGCCTTGATTATATGGGACCTTTTCCTTCCTCTAATGGATATACACATATTTTAGTTGTTGTTGATTACGTTACTAAGTGGGTAGAAGCTATTCCAACTAGTAGTGTTGATCATAACACCTCTATTAAGATGCTTAAAGAAGTTAATTTTCCGAGGTTTGGAGTCCCTAGATACTTAATGACTGATGGTGGTTCTCATTTTATTCATGGTGCCTTCTGTAAAATGCTTGCTAAATATGATGTTAATCATAGAATTGCATCTCCTTATCACCCACAGTCTAGTGGTCAAGTAGAATTGAGTAATAGAGAACTCAGATTAATTTTGCAAAAACTATTAATAGATCTAGAAAGAATTGGTCCAAGAAACTTGATGATGCATTATGGGCCTATAGAACTGCATATAAAAATCCTATGGGTATGTCTCCGTATAAAATGATTTATGGAAAAGCATGTCACTTACCTCTCGAACTAGAACTTAAGGCTTATTGGGCTATTAAAGAACTCAATTATGATTTCAAACTTGTCGTTGGAAGAGGTCACTTTTACTTGCCCGTTCGGTACTTTTGCTTATAGACGTATGCCTTTTGGTTTATGTAATGCACCTGCTACCTTCCAAAGATGCATGATGGCTATATTCTCTGACTTTTGTGAAAAGATTTGTGAGGTTTTCATGGATGATTTCTCCGTCTATGGATCCTTTTTTGATGATTGCTTAAGCAACCTTGATCGAGTTTTGCAGAGATGTGAAGAAACTAACCTTGTCTTGAATTGGGAGAAGTGCCACTTTATGGTTAATGAAGGTATTGTCTTGGGGCATAAAGTTTCTGAAAGAGGCATTGAAGTTGATAAAGCTAAAGTTGATGCTATTGAAAAGATGCCATGTCCCAAGGACATCAAAGGTATAAGAAGTTTCCTTGGTCATGCCGGTTTTTATAGGAGGTTCATTAAGGACTTCTCAAAAATTTCTCGGCCTCTGGCTAATTTATTACAAAAGATATACCATTTGTCTTTGATGATGATTGTGTAGAAGCATTTGAAATACTTAAGAAAGCATTAATCTCTGCACCTATTGTTCAACCACCTGATTGGAATTTACCCTTTGAAATTATGTGTGATGCTAGTGATTATGCTGTAGGTGTTGTTCTAAGGCAAAGAGTTGATAATAAATTAAATGTTATTCAATATGCTTGTAAAACTCTAGACAATGCTCAGAGAAATTATGCTACTACTGAAAAAGAATTTTTAGCAGTTGTATTTGCTTGTGATAAGTTCACACCTTATATTGTTGATTCTAAAGTAACTATTCACACGGATCATGCTGCTATTAAATATCTTATGGAAAAGAAAGATGCTAAACCTAGACTTATTAGATGGGTTCTCTTGCTACAAGAATTTGATTTGCATATTATTGATAGAAAGGGAGCTGAGAACCCCGTTGCACACAACTTGTCTAGGTTAGAGAATGTTCTTGATGACCCACTAACTATTGATGATAGATTTCATAATGAACAATTAAATGTCATAAATGCTTCTCATACTACTCCCTGGTATGCTGATTATGCTAATTATATTGTTGCTAAATTTATACCACCTAGTTTCACAAGCCAACAAAAGAAAAAAAATCTATGATTTGAGGCATTACTTTTGGGATGACCCACACCTTTATAAAGAAGGAGTAAATGGTGTTATTAGACGTTGTGTACCTGAGCATGAACAGGAACAGATCCTACGGAAGTGTCATTCCGAGTCTTATGGAGGACACCACGCTGGAGATAGAACTGCACATAAGGTATTGCAATCCGGTTTTCATTGGCCTACTCTCTTCAAGGATGTCCGTAAGTTTGTTGTATCTTGTGATGAATGTCAAAGAATTGGTAATATTAGTAGATGTCAAGAAATGCCTATGAATTATTCACTTGTTATTGAACCATTTGATGTTTGGGGCTTTGATTATATGGGACCTTTTCCTTCCTCTAATGGATATACACATATTTTAGTTGCTGTTGATTACGTTACTAAGTGGGTAGAAGCTATTCCAACTAGTAGTGATGATCATAACACCTCTATTAAGATGCTTAAAGAAGTTATTTTTCCGAGGTTTGGAGTCCCTAGATACTTAATGACTGATGGTGGTTCTCATTTTATTCATGGCGCCTTCCGTAAAATGCTTGCTAAATATGATGTTAATCATAGAATTACATCTCCTTATCACCCACAGTCTAGTGGTCAAGTAGAATTGAGTAATAGAGAACTCAAATTAATTTTGCAAAAGACTGTTAATAGATCTAGAATGAATTGGTCCAAGAAACTTGATGATGCATTATGGGCCTATAGAACTGCATATAAAAATCCTATGGGTATGTCTCCGTATAAAATGGTTTAGAAAAGCATGTCACTTACCTCTCGAACTAGAACATAAGGCTTATTGGGCTATTAAAGAACTCAATTATGATTTCAAACTTGCCGGTGAGAAGAGGTTATTTGACATTAGCTCACTTGATGAATGGAGAACCCAAGCCTACGAAAATGCCAAGTTGTTTAAAGAAAAAGTCAAAAGATGGCATGACAAAAGAATACAAAAGCGTGAGTTTAATGTGGGTGAGTATGTATTATTATACAACTCTCATTTAAGATTTTTTGCAGGAAAACTTCTCTCTAAATGGGAATGTCCTTACGTTATCGAGGAGGTCTATCATCCCGGTGCCATAAAAATCAACAACTTCGAAGGCACAAATCCGAAGGTGGTGAACGGTCAAAGAATTAAACATTATATCTCAGGTAATCCTATAAATGGTGAAACCAATGTTATTGAAACCATAACCCCGGAGGAATACATAAGGGACACCTTTCGGAACATTTCAGACTCCGAAAAGGAATAGGTATGTGGTACGGTAAGTAAACCGACTCCAAAACAGTTCTAATGGCAATTTTCTTCCGTTTTGGAATATTTAGAAAAATAGAAAAATAAGAAGCAGTCCGGGAAGGACACGAGGGCTCCACGAGGGTGGAGGGTGCACCCTACCCTCTAGGCGCGCCCCCTACCTCATGGGCACCTCGTGTGCTCTCCGGACTCTGTTTTCTTGCATGTTACGCATTTTGGTCGATAAAAATTGATTATATAACCTCCCGAAGGTTTTGACCACCGTATCACGCAAAAATCCTCTGTTCTTGTTTCGAGTTGTTTTCTGCCAGGGTTGTCAACACCAAGCATCATGTTGTCTCCCTCCTCCTCCAACAATGAGGGCAACGATGCTTGGCTAATGAAGATAGAGCTGAAGAGAGAAGAACCCATGGAGATCAACAAGGATGAAGGGATCAAGAAGGCCATGGAGGACCAAGTTCCGGCAACAGAAGACATCCTTCAACTTGATCACAATCTTCTTACCCCAACTGAGATAGAAGCTTTCAAGATGATTGAGTTAGCTCGTATACAAAACAAATATCTCACACGTGAAAATATTTTGATAAAGGAGCATATCATTGCACTCAAGGGAATTATCCGCAAGTTAGAAGACCTCCTACGCTCGATGTGCGACTATCCATCATCAACAACTCCACCTTCTTCACCAACAAAGAAGAATTGAGTATCTGGTATGGGCACTCCCCTTGGAAACTGCCAAGCTTGGGGGAGTGCCCCGGTATTGGATCACCATCACTTTTATCTTTACCGTTTTTCTTAGTTCGATCCTTTTGGTAATATCTTGATCTAGTAGAATAAAAGTTTTTAGTATGATCTAGTTGTGAGTTTTGCTTTATGATCCTTCTATGTGATCGAGTCCGTGAGCTATATATAATAAAGATTAGTGTTGAGTCAAGGGCTTGATTATTTTGCCATGAGCTTAAGTGAATAAAAGAAAATAGAAAGAATAGAAAGAATAAAAGAGATCATATGGATCTTCTGGAGAGTAATGAGCTCACATATAAAAAGCATGATGAATAAAAGTTGTTGAGAGTTGACAAACATAGTTTTGGTCATCGTTGCAATTAATAGGAAGTAATAAAGAAAGAGAGGTCTTCACATATAAATATACTATCTTGGACATCTTTTATGATTGTGAGAACTCATTAAAAAATGACATGCTAAAGAGTTGACATTGGACAAGGAAGACAACGTAATGGGTTATGTTTTCTTACATCTGAGATAAATTATATTGTCATGGATCATCCAACATGGTTGAGTTTGCCTTTTCCCCTCATGCTAGCCAAATTCTTTGCACCAAGTAGAGATACTACTTGTGCTTCCAAACACCCTTAAACCAGTTTTGCCATGAGAGTCCCCATATCTACCTATGGATTGAGTAAGATCCCTCAAGTAAGTTGTCATCGATGCAAGCAATAAAAAAGTTGCTCTCTAAATATGTATGACTTATTAGTGTGGGAGAAAATAAGCTTTATACGATCGTGTGATATGGAAGAAATAAAAGCGACAGACTGCATAATAAAGGTCCATATCACAAGTGGCAATATAAAGTGACATTCTTTCGCATTAAGATTTTGTGCATCCAACCATAAAAGCGCATGACAACCTCTGCTTCCATCTGCGAAGGGCCTATCTTTTACTTTTATCTCCTACCTTACATAAGAGTCATGGTGATCTTCACCCTTCCTTTTTAAATTTTATCTTTTGGCAAGCACAACATGTTGGAAAGATCCTGTTATATATGGCTAATTAGATGTGAGTTTTCATGAACTATTATTGTTGACATTACCCTTGAGGTAAAACGTTGGGAGGCAAGACTATAAGCCCCTATCTTTCTCTGTGTCCGATTAAGACTCCATACCCATAAGGATTGCGTGAGTGTTAGCAATTGTGAAAACTATATGATAGTTGAGTATGTGAACTTGCTGAAAAGCTCTTATATTGACTCTTTCCTATGTTATGATAAATTGCAATTGCTCCATTGACTGAGATTATAGTTTGCTAGTTTTCAATGAAGTTTATGATTCATACTTGAAATTGTGATTGAATTGTTACTTTGGCATAAGAGATCATATGACAACAATCATATAAGTTGTTGTTCTAAGAATGATCATGATGCCCTCATGTCCGTATTTTATTTTTATCGACACCTCTATCTCTAAACATGTGGACATATTTTTCAATTTCGGCTTTCGCTTGAGGACAAGCGAGGTCTAAGCTTGGGGGAGTTGATACGTCCATTTTGCATCATGCTTTTATATCAATATTTTGCATTATGGGCTATTATTACACATTATGTCACCATACTTATGCCTATTCTCTCTTATTTTACAAGGTTTACATAAAGGGGGAGAATGCCGGCAGCTGGGATTCTGGGCTGGAAAAGGAGCAAATATTAGAGACCTATTCCGCACAGTTCCAAAAGTCCTGAAACTTCACGGAAGTCATTTTCAGAATATATAAAAAATAATGAGCGCAAGAAGTTCCAGAGGGGGGCCACACCCTGCCTGGCCCTCCGATGCCCATCTTTTGCTATATGGAGTCTTTCGATGAGGAAAAAAAAATCATAAGCCATCCTTCCAGACGAGACTCCGCCGCCACGAGGCGGAACCTTGGCGGGACCAATCTAGGGCTCCGGCAGAGCTGTTCTGCCGGGGACACTTCCCTCCGGGAGGGGGAAATCACCGCCATCGTCATCACCAACGCTCCTCTCATCGGGAGAGTGCAATCTCCATCAACATCTTCACCAGCACCATCTCATCTCAAACCCTAGTTCATCTCCTGTATCCAATTCTAGTCTCTAAGTCCGGGATTGGTACCTGTGGGTTGCTAGTAGTGTTAATTACTCCTTGTAGTTGATGCTAGTTGGTTTATTTGGCGGAAGATCATATGTTCAGATCCTATATGCATATTAATACCCCTCTGATTATGAACATGAATATGCTTTGTGAGTAGTTACGTTTGTTCCTGAGGACATGGGAGAAGTCTTGCTATTAGTGGTCATGTGAATTTGGTATTCGTTCGATATTTTGATGAGATGTATGTTGTCTCTCCTCTAGTGGTGTTATGTGAACGTTGACTACATGACACTTCACCATTATTTGGGCCTAGAGGAAGGCATTGGGAAGTAATAAGTAGATGATGGGTTGCTAGAGTGACAGAAGCTTAAACCCTAGTTTATGCGTTGCTTCGTAAGGGGCTGATTTGGATCCATATGTTTCATGCTATGGTTAGGTTTACCTTAATACTTTTGTTGTAGTTGCGGATGCTTGCAATAGAGGTTAATCATAAGTGGGATGCTTGTCCAAGTAAGGACAGCACCCAAGCACTGGTCCACCCACATACCAAATTATCAAAGTACCGAATGCGAATCATATGAACGTGATGAAAACTAGCTTGACGATATTCCCATGTGTCCTCGGGAGCGCTTTACATCATATAAGAGTTTGTCCAGGCCCGTCCTTTGCTACAAAAAGGATTGGGCCACCTTGCTGAACTTTATTTACTTTTGTTACTTGTAGCTCGTTACCAATTATCTTATCGCAAAACTATCTGTTACCTATAATTTCAGTGCTTGCAGAGAATACCTTGCTGAAAACCACTTATCATTTCCTTCTGCTCCTCGTTGGGTTCGACACTCTTACTTATCGAAAGGACTACGATAGATCCCCTATACTTGTGGGTCATCAAGAAGCTATTCCAACTAGTAGTGCTGATCATAACACTTCTATTAAGATTCTTAAAGAAGTTATTTTTCCGAGGTTTGGAGTCCCTAGATATTTAATGACTGATGGTGGTTCACATTTTATTCATGGTGCTTTCCGTAAAATGCTTGCTAAGTATGATGTGAATCATATAATTGCATCTCCTTATCACCCTCAGTCTAGTGGTCAAGTAGAATTGAGTAATAGAGAGCTCAAATTAATTTTGCAGAAGACTGTCAATAGATCTAGAAAAAATTGTTCCAAGAAACTTGATGATGCATTATGGGCCTATAGAACTGCATATAAAAATCCTATGGGTATGTCTCCGTATAAAATGGTTTATGGAAAAGCATGTCACTTACCTCTCGAACTAGAACATAAGGCTTATTGGGCTATTAAAGAGCTCAACTATGATTTCAAACTTGCCGGTGAGAAGAGGTTATTTGACATTAGCTCACTTGATGAATGGAGAACCTAAGCCTACGAAAATGCCAAGTTGTTTAAAGAAAAAGTCAAAAGATGGCATGACAAAAGAATACAAAAGCGTGAGTTTAATGTAGGTGAATATGTATTATTATACAACTCTCGTTTAAGATTTTTTGCAGGAAAACTTCTCTCTAAATGGGAAGGTCCTTACGTTATCGAGGAGGTCTATCGTTCCGGTGCCATAAAAATCAACAACTTCGAAGGCACAAATCTGAAGGTGGTGAACGGTCAAAGAATTAAACATTATATCTCAGGTAATCCTATAAATGTTGAAACCAATGTTATTGAAACCGTAACCCCGGAGGAATACATAAGGGACACTTTCCGGAACGTTCCAGACTCCGAAAAGGAATAGGTATGTGGTAAGGTAAGTAAACCGACTCCAAAATAGTTCTAATGGCAATTTTCTCCCGTTTTGGAATATTTAGAAAAATAGAAAAATAAGAAGCAGTCCGGGATGGACACGAGGGTGGAGGGCGCGCCCTACCCCCTGGGCGCGCCCCCTTACCTCATGGGCACCTCGTGTGCTCTCCGGACTTTGTTTTCTTACACGACACATATTTTGGTTGGTAAAAATTCATTATATAACCTCCCGAAGGTTTTGACCATCGTATCACGCAAAAATCTCCTGTCTTTTTTTCAAGCTGTTTTTCTGACAGATCCAGGTCGTCATGTCGTCTTCAAGTGCCCCCAAGGACCAGTTCTTCGAGAAGGTCATCAACCCCTACCTCGCAGAAGTGCTGCAACACCCTCAAACCATTGAGATGCGTGAAGGGTTGTTGCACATCCGCGATGTTGAGGACCAAGGAAGACCGGAAGCACGGAGGCAAGGATCGAGGCATTGGAGCAAGAAGTTTTCAAGTGTCAAGAGATGGTGGAGCGTGCACTCGATTCCAATCATTCCAATCACATTATGATCATGGAGTTCACCAACAACCACAAGCTGGACGTCAAGGACATTGGGGAAGCCATCTTCAAGCTTCATGAGAAAAACTGTGAGTATGAATATAGATTCAAGAGGATGAGTTTGACTGCAGATTTGAGGTTTCAGGAGACTCGATCATCCTTCTATGATGGCGAGCCTATGCCTTGGAAGAAGGACGACAAGCCTACGTCATCAACAAAACAATCAACTTCTTCACCAACAAAGGAGACATAATCACATGGGTATGGGTACTCCCCTTGGCAACTGCCAAGCTTGGGGGAGTGCCCCGGTATCGTATCACCATCACTTCTATCTTTACCGTTTTTCTTAATTCGATCCTTTTGGTAATATCTTGATCTAGTAGAATAAAGTTTTAGTATGATCTAGTTGTGAGTTTTGCTTTATGATCCTTCTATGTAATCAAGTCCGTGAGCTATATATAATAAAGATTAGTGTTAAGTCAAGGGCTTGATTATTCTGCCATGATATTGAGTGAATATAATAAAAGAGATCATATGGATCTTATGGAGAGTAATGAGCTCACATAGAAAAAGTATGATGAATAAAAGCTGTTGAGAGTTGACAAACATAGTTTTGGTCATCGTTGCAATTAATAGGAAGTAATAAAGAAAGAGAGGTCTTCACATATAAATATACTATCTTGGACATATTTTATGATTGCGAGCACTCATTAAAATATGACATGCTAAAGAGTTGACGTTGGACAAGGAAGACAACATAATGGGTTTTGTTTTCTTACATCTAAGATAAATTATATTGTCATGGATCATCCAACATGGTTGAGCTTGCCTTTCCCTCTCATGCTAGCCAATTCTTTGCACCAAGTAGAGATACTACTTGTGCTTCCAAATATCCCTAAACCCAGTTTTTCCATGAGAGTCCACCATATCTACCTATGGATTGAGTAAGATCCTTCAAGTAAGTTGTCATCGGTGTAAGCAATAAAAATTGCTCTCTAAATATGTATGACTTATTAGTGTGGGAGAAAATAAGCTTTATACGATCTTGTGATATGGAAGAAATAAAAGCGACGGGCTGCATAATAAAGGTCCATGTCACAAGTGGCAATATATAGTGACATTCTTTCGCATTAAGATTTTGTGCATCCAACCATAAAAGCGCATGACAACCTCTGCTTCCCTCTGCTTCACAGTGATCTTCACCTTTCCTTTTTACATTTTATCCTTTGGCAAGCACAATGTGTTGGAAAGATCCTGATATATATAGCTAATTGGATGTAAGTTTTCATGCACTATTATTGTTGACATTACCCTTGAGGTAAAAGGCTGGGAGGCAAAACTATAAGCCCCTATCTTTTTCTGTGTCCGATTAAAACTTCATAACCATGAATATCGCGTGAGTGTTAGCAATTATGAAAGACTAAATGATGGTTGAGTATGTGGACTTGCTGAGAAGCTCTTATATTGACTCTTTCCTATGTTATTGTAAATTGCAATTGCTTCAATGACTGAGACTATAGTTTGTTGGTTTTGAATGAAGTTTCTGATTCATACTTGAGTATGTGATTAAATTGTTACTTTAGCATAAGTGATCATATGACAATATATATTTATGTTGTTGTTCTAAGAATGATCATGATGCCCACATGTCCGTATTTTATTTTTATCGACACCTCTATCTCTAAACATGTGGACATATTTTTCGATTTCAGCTTTCGCTTGAGGACAAGCGAGGTCTAAGCTTGGGGGAGTTGATACGTCCATTTTGCATCATGCTTTTATATCGATATTTATTGCATTATGGGCTGTTATTACACATTGTGTCACAATACTTATGCCTATTCTCTCTTATTTTACAAGGTTTACATGAAGAGGGGGAATGCCGACAGCTGGAATTCTGGGCTGGAAAAGGAGCAAATATTAGAGACCTATTCTGCACATCTCCAAAAGCCCTGAAACTCCACGGGAATTATTTTTAGAATATATAAAAAAATATTGGGCGAAAGAAGTACCAGAGGGGGGCCACCCATCGTCCACGAGGGTGGGGGGCGCGCCCTACCCCCTAGGCGCACCCCCTGCCTCGTGGGCCCCCTGGTGGCCCTCTGATGCCCATCTTTGGCTATATGGAGTCTTTCGTCGAGAAAAAAATCATAAGCAAGATCAAGGGACGAAACTCTGCCGCCACGAGGCGGAACCTGGTGGAACCAACCTAGGGCTCCGGCGGAGCTGTTCTGCCAGGGAAACTTCCCTCCGAGAGGGGGAAATCATCACCATCGCCATCACCAACGATCCTCTCATCGGGAGGGGGTCAATCTCCATGAACATCTTCACCAGCACCATCTCATCTCAAACCTAGATCATCTCTTGTATCCAATCTTTGTATCCAAACCTCAGATTGGTACATGTGGGTTGCTAGTAGTGTCGATTACTCCTTGTAGTTGATGCTAGTTGGTTTATTTGGTGGAAGATCATATGTTCAGATCCATTATACATATTAATACCCCTCTGATTATGAACATGAATATGCTTTGTGAGTAGTTACATTATTCCTGAGGACATGGGAGAAGTCTTGCTATAAGTAGTCATGTGAATTTGGTATTCGTTCGATATTTTGATGAGATGTATGTTGTCATCCCTCTAGTGGTGTCATGTGAACGTCGACTACATGCCACTTCACCATTGTTTGGGCCTAGAGGGAGGCATTGGGAAGTAATAAGTAGATGATGGGTTGCTAGAGTGATAGAAGCTTAAACCCTAGTTTATGCGTTTCTTCGTAAGGGGCTGATTTGGATCCATATGTTTCATGCTATGGTTAGGTTTACCTTAATACTTTTGTTGTAGTTGCGGATGCTTGCAATAGGGGTTAATCATATGTGGGATGCTTGTCCAAGTAAGGGCAGTACCCAAGCACCGGTCCACCCACATATCAAATTATCAAAGTACTAAACGCGAATCATATGAACGTGATGAAAACTAGCTTGATGATTGATATGTCTCCGTCGTATCTACTTTTCCAAACACTTTTGCCCTTGTTTTGGACTCTAAATTTCATGATTTGAATGGAACTAACCCGGACTGACGTTGTTTTCAGCAGAATTGCCATGGTGTTATTTATGTGCAAAAACGAAAGTTCTCGGAATGACCTGAAACTCCACGGAGATTATTTTTGGAAATAATAAAAAATACTGGCGAAAGAATCAAGGCCAGGGGGCCCACACCCTAGCCACGAGGGTGGGGGCGCGCCCCCTGCCTCGTGGCCCCCCTGGAGCTCCACCGACCTAAACTCCAACTCCATATATTCGTGTTCGAGGAGAAAAAAAATCAAGGAGAAGGATTCATCGCATTTTACGATACAAAGCAGTTGCCAAGCCCTAAACTCTCTCGGGAGGGCTGATCTGGAGTCTGTTCGGGGCTCCAGAGAGGGGAATCCGTCGCCGTCGTCATCATCAACCATCCTCCACCACCAATTTCATGATGCTCACCGCCGTGCGTGAGTAATTCCATCATAGGCTTGCTGGACGGTGATGGGTTGGATGAGATTTATCATGTAATCGAGTTAGTTTTGTTAGGGTTTGATCCCTAGTATCCACTATGTTCTGAGATTGATGTTGCTATGACTTTGCTAGGCTTAATGCTTGTCACTAGGTCCCGAGTGCCATGCTTTCAGATCTGAACCTATTATGTTTTCATGAATATATGTGAGTTCTTGATCCTATCTTGCAAGTCTATAGTCACCTATTATGTGTTATGATCCGTTAACCCCGAAGTGACAATAATCGGGATACTTACCGGTGATGACTGTAGTTTGAGGAGTTCATGTATTCACTATGTGTTAATGCTTTGGTCAGGTACTCTACTAAATAGAGGCCTTAATATCCCTTAGTTTCCAATAGGACCCCGCTGCCACGGGAGGGTAGGACAAAAGATGTCATGCAAGTTCTTTTCCATAAGCACGTATGACTATATTCGGAATACATGCCTACATTACATTGATGAATTGGAGCTAGTTCTGTGTCACCCTAGGTTATGACTGTTACATGATCGATTGCATCCGACATAATTCTCTATCACTGATCCAATGCCTATGAGCTTTCCATATATTGTTCTTCGCTTATTTAGTTTTTTGTTGCTATTGTTACGATCACTATAAAACACCAAAAATATTACTTTTGCTACCGTTACCTTTTGCCACCGTTACCACTACTATCATATTACTTTGCTACTAAATACCTTGCTGCAAATATTAAGTTATCCAGGTGTGGTTGAATTGACAACTCAGCTGCTAATACTTGAGAATATTCTTTGGCTCCCCTTGTGTCGAATCAATAAATTTGGGTTGAATACTCTACCCTCGAAAACTGTTGCGATCCCCAATACTTGTGGGTTATCAACGATAATTCCCATGTGTCCTCGGGAGCGCTTTCCTTTATATAAGAGTTTTTCCAGGCTTGTCCTTTGCTACAAAAAGGATTGGGCCATCTTGCTGCACCATATTTACTTGCATTACTTGTTATCCATTACAAATTACCTTATCACAAAACTATCTATTACCGATAATTTCAGTGCTTGCAGAAAATACCTTGCTGAAAACCGCTTATCATTTCCTTCTGCTCTTCGTTGGTTTCGACACTCTTACTCATCGAAAAGGCTATGATAGATCCCCTACACTTGTGGGTCATTAGAACACCACAACGTAATGGTGTGTTCGAACGTCATAACCGTACTTTATTAGATATGGTGCAATCTATAATGTCTCTTACTGATTTACCACTATCATTTTGGGGTTATGCATTAGAGACAGCTGCATTCACGTTAAATAGGGCACCGTCTAAAAATCTGTTGAGATGACACCGTATGAAATGTGGTTTAGCAAGAAACATAAGTTGTTGTTTCTTAAAGTTTGGGGTTGCGATGCTTATGTGAAAAAATTTCAGCCTGATAAGCTCAAACCCAAATCGGAGAAGTGCGTCTTCATAGGATACCCAAAAGAAACTGTTGGTTACACCTTCTATCACAGATCCGAAGGCAAGATTGTTGTTGCTAAGAGTGGATCCTTTCTATAGAAGGAGTTTCTCTCGAGAGAAGTGAGTGGGAGGAAAGTAGAACTTGATGAGGTAATTGTACCTTCTCCCGAATTGGAAAGTAGTTCATCACAGAAATCAGTTCCAGTGATGCCTACACCAATTAGTGAGGAGGTTAATGATGATGATCATGAAACTTCAGATCAAGTTACTACCGAACCTCGTAGGTCAACCAGAGTACGTTCTGCACCAGAGTGGTACGGTAATCCTGTTCTGGAAGTCATGTTACTAGACCATGACGAACCTATGAACTATGAGGAAGCGATGATGAGCCCAGATTCCACGAGATGGCTTAAGGCCATGAAATATGAGGTGGGATCCATGTATGAGAACAAAGTTTGGACTTTGATTGACTTGCCCATTGATCAGTGAGCCATTCAGAATAAATGGATCTTTAAGAGGAAGACGGACGCTGATAGTAGTGTAACTATCTACAAAGCTCGAACTGTCGCAAAAGGTTTTCGACAAGTTCAAGGTGTTGACTACGATGAGATTTTCTCACTCGTATCGATGCTTAAAAGTCTATCCGAATCATGTTAGCAGTTGCCGCATTTTATGAAATCTGGCAAATGGATATCAAAACTACATTCCTTAATGGATTTATTAAAAGGAGTTGTATATGATGCAACCAAAAGGTTTTGTCAATCCTAAAGGTGTTAACAAAGTGTGCAAGCTCCAGCGATCCATCTATGGACTGGTGAAAGCGTCTCGGAGTTGGAATATACGCTTTGATGAGTTGATCAAAGCATATAGTTTTATACAGACTTGCGGTGAAGCCTGTATTTACAAGAAAGTTAGTGGGAGCACTACAACCTTTCTGATAAGTATATGTGAATGACATATTGTTGATCGGAAATGATGTAGAATTTTCTGGAAAGCATAAAGGAGAATTTGAAAGGAGTTTTTCAAAGAATGAATTACCTGTAAAGCTACTGACATATTGGGCATCAATATCTATAAAGATAGATCAAGACGCTTGATAAGACTTTTGATGAGTACATACCTTGATAAGATTTTGAAGGAGTTCAAAATGGATCAGTCAAAGAAGGAGTTCTCGCCTGAGTTGTAAGGTGTGAAATTGAGTAAAGACTCAAAACCCAGCCATGGCAGAAAATAGTAAGAGAATGAAAAGTCATTCCCTATGCCTCAGTCATCGGTTCTATAAAGTATGCTATGCTGTGTACCAGACCTATCGTATACCTTAGAATAATTTTGGGAAGGGAGTACAATACTGATCTAGGAGTAGATCACTGGACAATGGTCAAAATTATCCTTAGAGGACTAAGGAAATACTTCTCGGTTATGAAGGTGATAAAAGAGTTCGTCGTAAAGAGTTACGTCGATGCAAGCTTTTTACACCGAACTAGATGACTCTAAGTCTCGATCTAGATACATATTGAAAGTGGGAGCAATTAGCTAGAGTAGCTCCGTGCAGAGTATTGTAGACATAGAAATTTGCAAAATACATACGGATCTGAATATTGCAGACCCGTAGACTAAACTTCTCTCACAAGAAAAACAAGATCACTCTTTGGGTGTTAATCACATAGCGATGTGAACTAGATTATTAACTCTAGTAAACCCTTTGGGTATTAGTCACATGAAGATGTGAACTATTGGTGTGAAATCACATGATGATGTGAACTAGATTATTGACTCTAGTGCAAGTGGGAGATTGAAGGAAATATTCCCTAGAGGCAATAATAAAGTTGTTATTTACATTTCCTTATATCATGATAAATGTTTATTATTCATGCTAGAATTGTATTAACCGGAAACTTAGTACACGTGTGAATACATAGACAAACAGAGTGTCCCTAGTATGCCTCTACTTGACTAGCTCGTTAATCAAAGATGGTTAAGTTTCCTAGCCATGGACATGTGTTGTCATTTGATGAACGGACTAGACCCATCCGTTATCTTAGCACTATGATCGTTTAGTCTATTGCTATTGCTTTCTTCATGACTTATACATGTTCCTATGACTATGAGATTATGCAACTCCCGAATACCGGACGAACACTTAGTGTGCTATCAAATGTAACAACGTAACTGGGTGATTATAAAGATGCTCTACAGGTGTCTCTGATGGTGTTTGTTGAGTTGGCATAGATCGAGATTAGGATTTATCACTCCGATTGTCGGAGAGGTATCTCTGGGCCTCTCGGTAATGCACATCACTATAAGCCTTGCAAGCAATGTGACCAATGAGTTATTTGCGGGATGATGCATTATGGAACGAGTAAAGAGACTTGCCGGTGACGAGATTGAACTAGGTATGATGATACCGATGATTGAATCTCGGGCAAGTAACATACCGATGACAAAGGGAACAATGTATGTTGCTATGCGGTTTGACCGATAAAGATCTTCGTAGAATATGTAGGAGCCAATATGAGCATCCAGGTTCTGCTATTGGTTATTTACCGGAGATGTGTCTCGGTCATGTCTACATAGTTCTCAAACCCGTAGGGTCCGCACGCTTAACGTTCAATGATGATTTGTATTATGAGTTATGTGATTTGATGACCAAAGTTTGTTCGGAGTCCCGGATGAGATCACAGACATGACGAGGAGTCTCAAAATGGTTGAGAGGTAAAGATTCATATATTGGAAGGCTATATTCGGACATCGGAAAGGCTCCGAGTGATTTGGATATTTTTCGGAGAACCGGGGAGTTACGAGAATTCACCGGGGGAAGTATTGGGCCTTATTGGGCTTTAGTAGAAAGGAGAGAAGGGCCACAAGGGGAGGCAGCGCGCCCCCCATGGGCTGGTCCAAATTGTACTAGGAGGGGGCGGCGGCCCCCTCTTTCCTTCTCCCTCTCCCTCTCCTTCCTTCTTCTCCTGCTTGGACTAGGAAAGGGGGAAACCTACCTACTAGGAGTAGGAATCCCCCCTTTGGGCGCGCCCCTTGAGGCCGGCCCTCCTCCTCCTCCCCTCCTTTATATACGGGGGAGGGGGCACCCCATAGACACACAAGTTGATCTGTAGCCGTGTGCGGTGCCCCCCTCCACAGTTTTCCACCTCGGTCATATTGTCGTAGTGCTTAGGCGTAGCCCTGCATCAGTAACTTCATCATCACCGTCAACACGCCGTCGTGCTGACGCAACTCTCCCTCAGCCTTAGCTGGATCTAGAGTTCGAGGGACGTCACCGAGCTGAACTTGTGTAGATCGCGGAGGTGTCGTGTGTTCGGTACTTGATTCGTTGGATCGCGAAGACGTTCGACTACATAAACCACATTACTAAACGCTTCCGCTTTCGGTCTACGGGGGTACGTAGACACACTCTCCCCTCTCCTTTGCTATGCATCTCCTAGATAGATCTTGCGTGATTGTAGGAATTTTTTTGAAATACTGCGTTCCCCAACAAGCCGACCAGAACCTCAGCACCAAGCACGGAGGGAGGGCTGCCACCCCGCCTTCACCTCGTCAAGCAAGGAAGTGATACATCTCTGTCGTATCTACTTTTCCAAACACTTTTGCCCTTGTTTCAGACTCTAATTTTCATCATTTGAATGGAACCAACCCGGACTGATGGTGTTTTCACCAGAATTGCCATGGTGTTATTTTTGTGCAGAAATAAAAGTTCTTGGAATGACATGAAAATCAACGGAGATTATTTTTGGAATATATAAAAAATATTGGAGAAAGAATCAAGGCCAGGGGCCCCACACCCTGTCCACGATGGTGGGGGCGCGCCCCCTGCCTCATGGGCCCCCTGGTGCTCCACCGACCTCAACTCCAACTCCATATATTCATGTTCAGGGAGAAAAAAAATAAGAGAGAACACTTTAAAAAAATACACTTCCGTGATGATACGTGTTTGTCACAGTAGGTCATGTTTTTTGTCATGCATGTACATCCATGACAAATTTATGATAGAATCAAGATAGTCATACCTGTGCTGTCGTAGAAGTGTTCCATGACATTACCAAATTATCAGCACAAAAGTGTCCACTTCCATGACGATAAATCACGCGTCACAGAAGTGCTTTCGTCAAGGGTGACCGACACGTGGCACCCACCGTAACGGAACGCCATTAAGCTATCGGGTCGGGTTTTGGATCCGATAACCCGTTAACAGCCCTAACCAATGGGGATTTTCCACGTGTAAAATCATCATTGGCTGGAGGAAACACGTGTCGGCTCACCGTTGGGACAGATGTCATCCGCTCATTGGACTGAAGGCGCCTATGATACAGCGACACGTGGCACGGCCCAACAGAGGCCCATTCCTGTGAAAAGGCTGGCCCGTTTGACTTGGTCAAAAGGTGGCGGGCCGGCCCACGGAAAGCCTGTTTACGGCCTGTTCGCATATAGCCCATTTACAGCCTGCTAACCCAGGGTCCGTTACGCCCTTTCCGAATTAGGCCTAGTAGCATCATCTGGGCCGTCCAATATGATTCAACCCATTTTAACTTCCGGCCCATGTGTGGCCCATGACTTCTTTCGGCCCATATGAGGACCTTTGTAACTCTTGGCCCATTAACGGCCCGTGGTGAAACTGGCCCGTAATGAACAGTGTATCACTTTATACCCATTAACGACCCATTATTCCATTGGGCCGTTTCTAGCCCAAGTTATCTTTCGGCCTTCTCAGGGCCCATTGATTCGTGGGCTCATTTGCAGCATTCAGTTACATACGGCCCGTTACTATCATTTTCTGCTTGTGGGCCAAATTCATCCTATCGTTACAGTTGGCCCGTTTGCGGAACGTTAATATGTTGGGCCGTTTTCATGTAAAAAACCCGTTGGGCTGTTTTCATAGAGTTATCAAATACGTCCTATTAACGGCCCGTTATGTGTTGGGTTTCGTAGTAATTTCAAAAAATTTCCTACGCACACGCAAGATCATGGTGATGCATAGCAACGAGAGGGGGAGTATGATCTACATACCTAGTAGATCGGCAACGGAAGCGTTTGGTTGATGTAGTCGTACGTCTTCACGATCCGACCGATCAAGCACCGAAACTATGGCACCTCCGAGTTCTAGCACACGTTCAGCTCGATGACGATCCCCGGACTCCGATCCAGCAAAGTGTCGGGAAAGAGTTCCGTCAGCACGACGGCGTGGTGACGATCTTGATGTACTACTGCTGCAGGGCTTCGCCTAAGCACCGCTACAATATTATCGAGGACTATGGTGGCTGGGGCCGCCGCACACGGCTAAGGAATAGATCACGTGGATCAACTTGTGTGTTTCTAGGGTGCCTCTGCCTCAGTATATAAAGGACCAAAGGGGGGAGGCTGGCCGGCCACATAGGGCGCGCCAGGAGAGTCCTACTCCCTCTGGGAGTAGGATTCCCCCCCCCCCAATCCTAGTTGGAATAGGACTTGTGGAGGGGGGAAAAGAGAGAGAGGGGCCGACCCCCTCTCCTTGTCCAATTCGGACCAAGGGAGGGGAGGGGCGCGCGGCCCATGTAGGGCTGCCTCTTCTCTTTTCCACTAAGGCCCATCATGGCCCATTTAGCTCCCGGGGGGTTCCGGTAACCTCCCGGTACTCCGGTAAAATCCCGATTTCACCCGGAACACTTCCGGTATCCAAACATAGGCTTCCAATATATCAGTCTTTATGTCTCGACCATTTCGAGACTCCTCGTCATGTCCGTGATCACATCCGGGACTCCGAACAACCTTCGGTACATCAAAATGCATAAACTCATAATATAACAGTCATCATAACCTTAAGCGTGCGGACCCTACGGGTTCGAGAACAATGTAGACATGACCGAGACACGTCTCCGGTCAATAACCAATAGCGGGACCTGGATGCCCATATTGGCTCCTACATATTCTACGAAGATCTTTATCGGTCAGACCGCATAACAACATACGTTGTTCCCTTTGTCATCGGTATGTTACTTGCCCGAGATTCGATCGTCGGTATTCCAATACCTAGTTCAATCTCGTTGCTGGCAAGTCTCTTTACTCGTTCTGTAATACGTCATCCCGTAACTAACTCATTTAGTTGCAATGCTTGCAAGGCTTAAGTGATGTGCATTACCGAGAGGGCCAAGAGATACCTCTCCGACAATCAGAGTGACAAAACCTAATCTCGAAATACGCCAACCCAACATGTACCTTTGGAGACACCTGTAGTACTCCTTTATAATCACCCAGTTACGTTGTGACGTTTGGTAGTACCCAAAGTGTTCCTCCGGTAAACGGGAGTTGCATAATCTCATAGTTATAGGAACATGTATAAGTCATGAAGAAAGCAATAGCAACATACTAAACGATCGGGTGCTAAGCTAATGGAATGGGTCATGTCAATCAGATCATTCTCTCAATGATGTGATCCCGTTAATCAAATGACAACTCATTGTTCATGGTTAGGAAACATAACCATCTTTGATTAACGAGCTAGTCAAGTAGAGGCATACTAGTGACACTCTGTTTGTCTATGTATTCACACATGTATTATGTCTGCGGTTAATACAATTCTAGCATGAATAATAAACATTTATCATGATATAAGGAAATAAATAATAACTTTGTTATTGCCTCTAGGGCATATTTCCTTCAGTCTCCCACTTGCACTAGAGTCAATAATCTAGTTCACATCGCCATGTGATTTAACAGCAATAGTTCACATCACCATGTGATTAACCCATAGTTCACATCGATATGTGATCAACACCCAAAGGGTTTACTAGAGTCAGTAATCTAGTTCACATCGCTATGTGATTAACACCCAAAGAGTACTAAGGTGTGATCATGTTTTGCTTGTGAGATAATTTTAGTCAACGGGTCTGTCACATTCAGATCCGTAAGTATTTTGCGAATTTCTATGTCAACAATGCTCTGCACGGAGCTACTCCAGCTTATTGCTCCCACTTTCAATATGTATCTAGATCGAGACTTAGAGTCATCCAGATCTGTGTCAAAACTTGCATCGACGTAACTTTTTACGACGAACCTTTTTGTCACCTCTATAATTGAGAAGTATTTCCTTATTCCACTAAGGATAATTTTGATCGCTGTCCAGTGATCTACTCTTAGATCACTATTGTACTCCCTTGCTTAACACAGTGTAGGGTATACAATAGATTTGGTACACAGCATGGCATACTTTATAGAACCTATGGCTGAGGCATAGGGAATGATTTTCATTCTATTTCTATCTTCTGCCGTGGTCGGGCTTTGAGTCTTACTCAATTTCACACCTTGCAACACAGGCAAGAACTTTTTCTTTGACTGTTCCATTTTGAACTACTTCAAAATCTTGTCAAGGTATGTACTCATTGAAAAAACTTATCAAGCGTCTTGATCTATCTCTATAGATCTTGATGCTCAATATGTAAGCAGCTTTACCGAGGTCTTTCTTTGAAAAATTCCTTTCAAACACTCCTTTATGCTTTGCAGAATAATTCTACATTATTTCCGATCAACAATATGCCATTCACATATACTTATCAGAAATGTTGTAGTGCTCCCACTCACTTTCTTGTAAATACAGGCTTCATCGCAAGTCTGTATAAAACTATATGCTTTGATCAACTTATCAAAGCATATATTCCAACTCCGAGATGCTTGCACCAGTCCATAGATGGATCGCTGGAGCTTGCATATTTTGTTAGCACCTTTAGGATTGACAAAACCTTCTGGTTGTATCATATACAACTCTTCTTTAATAAATCTATTAAGGAATGCAGTTTTGTTTATCCATTTGCCAGATTTCATAAAATGCGGCAATTGCTAACATGATTCGGACAGACTTAAGCATAGATACGAGTGAGAAACTCTCATCGTAGTCAACACCTTGAACTTGTCGAAAACCTTTTGCGACAATTCTAGCTTTGTAGATAGTAACACTACTATCAGCGTCCGTCTTCCTCTTGAAGATCCATTTATTCTTAATTGCTTGCCGATCATCGGGCAAGTCAACCAAAGTCCATACTTTGTTCTCATACATGGATCCCATCTCAGATTTCATGGCCTCAAGCCATTTTGCGGAATCTGGGCTCACCATCGCTTCTTCATAGTTCGTAGGTTAGTCATGGTCAAGTAGCATGACCTCCAGAACAGGATTACCGTACCACTCTGGTGCAGATCTCACTCTGGTTTACCTACGAGATTCGGTAGTAACTTGATCTGAAGTTACATGATCATCATCATTAGCTTCCTCACTAATTGGTGTAGTAGCCACAGGAACACATTTCTGTGATGAACTACTTTCCAATAAGGGAGAAGGTACAATTACCTTATCAAGTTCTACTTTCCTCCCACTCACTTCTTTCGAGAGAAACTCCTTCTCTGAAAGGATCCATTCTAAGCAACGAATATCTTGCCTTCGGATCTATGATAGAAGGTGTACCCAACATTTTCTTTTGGGTATCCTATGAAGACGCACTTCTCTGATTTGAGTTTGAGCTTATCAGGATGAAACTTTTTCATATAAGCATCGCAACCCCAAACTTTAAGAAACGACAACTTTGGTTTCTTGCCAAACCATAGTTCATACGGTGTCGTCTCAACAGATTTAGATGGTGCCCTTTTAACGTGAATGCAGCTGTCTCTAATGCATAACCCCAAAATGATAGTGGTAGATCGGTAAGAGACATCATAGATCACACCATATCTAATAAAGTACGGTTATGACGTTCGGACACACCATTACATTGTGGTGTTCCAGGTGGCGTGAGTAGTGAAACTATTTCACATTGTTTTTAACTGAAGGCCAAACTCGTAACTCAAATACTTTTCTCTATGATCAGATCGTAGAAACTTTATTTTCTTGTTACGATGATTTTTCACTTCACTCTGAAATTCTTTGAACTTTTCAAATGTTTCAGACTTATGTTTCATCAAGTAGATATACTCATATCTGCTCAAATCATCTGTGAAGATCAGAAAATAATGATACTTGTC